>NW_027555847.1:703724909-703814909 GCF_003287225.1 Phascolarctos cinereus | reverse complement strand
TTACATATGAAACCTCAAAAGGGAAGATGAATTGGTATGAAGCCCAGAAAGTTGTCTTGGAAGAGCTCAAAAAGAATTTTAAAAATCAAGAAAGAGAGGTAGAAGAAAAATTGGAGAAAGAAAGGAGAGCTATGTAAGAGAATTTTGAAAAAACAGTCAACAGATTGGAAAAGGAAGCATATAAATTTACTGAAGAAAACAACTCCTTAAAAATAGAATTGGCCAAATGGAAGAGGAGGTACAAAAACTAATTGAAGAAAATAATTCCTTAAAAATTATAATTGGGCAAGTAGAAGCTAATGACTCTATGAGACATCAAGAATCAGTCAAACAAAATCAAAAGAATGACAAAAAATAGAAGAAAATGTAAAATACCTCATTGGAAAACCAACTGACCTGGAAAATAGATCCAGGAGAGATAATTTAAGAATTATTGGACTACCTGAAAGACATGATCAAAAAAGAGCCTGGACAGCATCTTCAAGAAATTATCAGTACTTCTATATATTACCAACAAAGCTCAGCAAGAAGAGATAGAAAGAGAAATTCCAATTTAAAATAACTGTAGACAATGTAAAATGTTTGGGAATCTACTTGTCAAGAAAAACTCTGGACATATATGAACACAATTACAGAATACTTTTCACACAAATAAAATAATATGTAAACAATTGAAAAATATCAATTGCTCATGGGTAGGCTGAGCTAAAATAATAAAAATGACAATTCTACCTAAATTAATTTACTTATACAGTGCTATACTAATCAAACAATCAAAAATATTTTATTGAGCTAAAAAGAAATGGCCAAATTTATGTAGAAGAGAAAAAGGTCAAGAACATCAAGGGAATTAATGAAAAAAATGCAAAGGAAGGTAGCCTAGCCATACCAGCTCTAAAACTATATTGTAAAGCAACAATCATCAAAACTATTTGGTACTGGCTAAGAAATAGAATGGTGGATCAATGTAATGGGTTAGGTACACAAGACATAGTCAGTGACTATAGTCATCTACAGTCTGATAAACTCAAAGACTCCAGCTTCTGGGATAAGAACTCACTGTTTGACAAAAAACTACTGAGAAACTGGAAACGAATATGACAGGAGCTAGGCATAGACCAACATCTTACATTGCATACCAAGATAAAGTCAAAATTAGTACGTGATTTAGACATAAAAGGTGATACTACAGGCAAATTAAGAGAGCAAGAAATAGTTTAACTGTTAGATCTATGGAGAATGGAAGAATTTGTGACCAAAGAAGAGATAGAGAACATTACGAAATACAAATGTAATTTTGATTACATTAAATTAAAAAAGTTTCATACAAACAAAGCCAATGCAACCAAGATTAGAAGGGAAGCAGAAAGCTGGGAAACAATTTTATTGCCAGTGTCTCTGATAAAGGCCTCATTTTTTAAATATATAGAAAACTCAGTCAAATTTATAAGAATACAAGTCATTTCCCAATTGATAAACGGTCAAAGGATATGAACAGGATGTTTTCAGATGAAGAAATTAAAACTATCTATAGTCATATAAAAAAATGTTCTAAATCACTATTGATTAGAGAAATGCAAATTAAAACAACTCTGACTTATCACCTCCCACTTATCAGAATGGCTAATATGACAGAAAAAGAAAATGATAAATATTGGAGAAAATGCAAGAAAATTGGGATGTTTATGCACTGTTGGTGGAGTCGTGAACTGATCTAACCATTCTGAAGAGCAATTTAAAACTAAGTCCAAAGGGCAACCAAACTGTGCATACTCTTTGATCCAGCAATACCACTGCTGGGTCTGTATCCCAAAGAAATTATAAGGAAAGAGAAAAAACCTACATGTACAAAAATATTTATAGCAGCTCTTTTGTGGTGGCAAAGAATTGAAAATTGAGGGAATGCCCATCAATTGGGGAATGCCTGAACAAGTTGTGGTATATGAATGTAATGGAATACTATTGTGTTATAAGAAATGATGAACAGGCAGATTTCAGAAAATCCTGGAAAGACTTGCATGAACTGATGCTGAGTGAAATGAGCAGAACCAGGAGAACATTGCACACATTAACAGCAACATCGTAGGGTGATCAGCTGTGATAGAGTAAGCTCTTCTCAGCAATGCAATGATCTAAGCCAGTTCCAAAAGACTAATGATGAAAATGTTATCCACGTCTAGAGAAAGAGCTATGGGGTCTGAATGCAGATTGAAGTATACTATTTTCACTTTTCTTTGTTTTTTTGTTTTTGTAGCTTTTCCCTTTTATTCTGTTTCTTCTTTCACACCATGACTAACATGGAAATATGCTTACATGATTGTGCATGTATAACCTAGATCACATTTCTTGCCATCTTGGAGAGGGGGAATGGGAAGGAGGGGGTATGGGAGGGAGGGAGAAAAAATTTGAAACTTAAAATCTTATTAAAAATGAATGTTGAAAACTATCTTTGCTTGTAATTGGAAAAAATAAAATGTTATTTACCAAAAATGTTAAAACACTAAAAAAAGAAATAAAACAACAATAGTAATTACTGATATTTAGATATTGGTTTAAAGTTTGAAAATAGCTTTCCATGAACTCTTTCAAATGGACCTCATAAATACCTAGTTAAATAGGTATTACAGGTTTTTTCATTTCCATTTTACAGATGAGAAAAATGAGGCTCACAGGGGTTAAATGACTCTCCAGAAACCACACATCTAGTAAGTAGCAGAGATGAATTTGAAGCCAGGCCTTCTTGGGTCCAGCAATCATGCTATTATGTCATAACCAACCCTTTCCTGAAATTTACTACAAAAAAGTGAAGCAACCCTTTCCTGAAATTTACTAGAAAAAAAAATGAAACAATGATAAAAGATGAGACTGAGAAAGCAGAGTACAGGTAGACAAAAAGGAGATATTCTTTGCTATATCCTGAGAGGTCAGCCTTACACATTAGGTCAAATGGGTGCTGAGGAGGGCAAGGGAACAAAGCATTTATTGAGCATCTGCTGTGTGCCAGGCACTGTGTGCATATTTACAAATAACATCTTTACAAATATTATCTTATTTAATCCTGACAATAATTCTGGGAAGTAAGTGTTATTATTATCCTTATTTTCCAGTTGAAGAAACTGAGGCAGACAGAGATGAAGTGACGTTTTAAAGCTAGTGAATGCTGAGGTTAGATTTGAACTCAGGTCCTCCTGACTCCATATCCAGCACTCTATCCACTGAGCCAATTAGCTTTATACAGTGTAGTGTGGTGGGCATGTAAGTGAACTCTAAGAAGACCTGGATTTGAATCCTACCTCCCACACTTATCGCTAGTTGTATGACCAACAGAAAGTCTGGGCCTTAATTTTCTCATATGGGAAATGGGAACAATATCTCCCTCCCAGGGCTGATGGGAGGCCCAAGGGCATAAAATGCTTTGCAGGCTTTGAAAAGTCAAATAAATTTCAACTTCTCAAGTTATGGAGGAGATAGAAGTCAGAATCCCCAGGATCTTAGTACAGAGCCTGATGCATAGTTAAGTAAGCATTTAACAATGTCCTCTTTGAGAACAAAGGACAAACAATGACAGAGGCTTTCTTGGACAAAGTCTCTCTACAGAGACTTTGGGCAAACTCCTTCCCCTCTCTGGACCTCAGTTTCCTCATCTGTCAAATGAGATTGACCTCAAGGATCTCAAAGGTCCCATTCTGACTCTTCATCCTCTACTGTCGTCATCTGTTGTTGGACAAGCTAAGGTCAACATTGGCGTGTCCCGTGTGCCAAGCACAGTGAACCTGGGGAGAATCTGGTGTGGGTCGAGAGAGGAAGAGACTTGTCATATCCACTGCCACCCTTCCGACCCATCTCCCAAACCCTGACCCTGCAGCCAAGACGAGGGAGTGTCCACAATCTCTGGTTCTGAATTCACAGACAAAGAAGATAAGAGCTAGAAAGAGACCCCAGAACCATGCCCTCCACCAAAGCTCTGCTTTCTCCAACACTCCTTTTGCAAGGAGCATGAGTGTATGGTGGCCACCCCGCTGGGATCCTTGCCAAGATTCTAGAGCTCACTAGGATTTTTGTACTGTGTTCATGGAAGACAAGGTGTTCTTTGGAAGAACCAGCAATCTAATCCTCCCCTTGCCCATAGCCTCTAGACTGTCAATGTCTCTCTCCTGGACTATGGCAAAAGCCTCCTAATTGGGTGCCCTGCCTTTCCTGGTCCTCACTCCAGTTGTTAGCTTCCAATCACCATTACATTGCATTTTCTTTGTTATGTATTTTATAGAGACTTTTCTGTGTACAAATTGGGTCCATCTCCAAAACACATTCATTGAATGAATGAATGAATGAATGAATGAATGAATGAATGAATGAAGCAGAAGGAAAGGAAGAGGAATGTTGGAAGAAGATTGTAGTTCACCCGCATGCTGCCTACAAATTCATCCACCAGATGTGACGGGGAGTTAGAAGAATGTTGCTGTAATAGGCCTCACTTGGCACTGGATAATGGTGCTAGAGACCTAGAAGCAGCCAAACAGGAAGGCCAAATGCTATTCCAACCTTTCCCACACATGCCTCCCTCTCCAGTAGTGTGATCAGTGTATACTGGCAGAGGAGGCAACAGCTTAGACAAGGAGGGCACCTCACAGATATAAAGTCAGGCCCCATCCTACTAGTTCCAATTAGCTCCTCTCACCATGTGAGGTCACGCCACCTTCCCAAATGGCCTTTCTGCCTCCCCACTGCTTCAGGAGAAAGATAACTTAAGTCACTTGCAGGAGAGAATAGGAAATTTTATAACAGCTCTTGGAATTGGCTGGAAATTTCAGTCTCAGAACTGTGGAACGTTAAAGCCAGAGGTGTGATCTCTCTGGATGGGGATTGTAGTGAAGGAGAAAACCTTGGGAAGTGAAAGGGCGAGGGAACGGGTGAGATTCATCTGCAGCAAGGGGGTGCAATGATTAGCACATTGGACCTGGAGTCAGAAAGTTCTGAGTTCAAATTCAACCTTAGACACTTACTAGCTACATCACTTCACCTCTATCTGCCTCAGTTTCCTTATCTGTGGAATGAAGTTAATAAAAGCACCTATGACCCAAGATTGTTGTGAGAATCCAATGGGATAATATTTATAAAGTTTTATATAAATACTATTGGACAGCCAAGTAGATAGACTGCTAATCCTGAAGTCAGGTAGACTAATCTTCCTGAGTTCACCTCTGGCCTCAGACAGTTACTGCTTGTGTGATCCTGATCAAGTCACTTAACCCTTTTTGCCTCAGTTTCCTCATCTGTAAAAGGAGCTGGAAAAGGGAAACCACTCCAGTATCTCTACCAAGAAAACCGCAAAGAGTCGGGCATGACTGATGGACTAAACAACAAATATAAGTGCTATTATTATTATTTTCAATATTATTAATCTCAATACTGTATCTCATCTCCCCAGCACTGTTGCCACTCCTGCAGACCCTGTTAGTCCCATGGTTGTTCATTCGTGGCCTACTGTTTGTGACCCTGTATGGGGTTTTCTTGGCAAAGATACTGGAGTGGTTTGCCATTTCCTTCTCCAGTGCATTAAGGCAAACAGAGGTTAGGTGACCTGCTCAGGGTCACACAGCTAGTAAGTATCTTGAGGCCAGAGTTGAACTCAGGTTTTCCTGCCCCCAAGTCCCGTGCTCCATCCACTGCACCAATTAGCTGCCTCCTGGATGTTAGTCTCATCAACTCCATAATCATTTCCTTCGGACTTTCTCCCAAGCTCTCCTATCAAGACCATCCTCTCTCAGAAGGATGTATCTATATTGTTGGCCTACACTCTACCTTGTGGGGGTTGACATTTAGGATGTTCACCAAGGAACATAACTCTCTGTCCCAAAGCCTTGTGGGTGATGTAATTCAGAGAACCTGTGCCTACAAAGCCCTAATTATATGTTAGAGTCAATTACATAGACTCCAAGATGGTGAACTCCATGAGAATAGAAATCAGGCCTTAGGACATCTTTGTATCAACAGCCTGGAGCCCAAGCACAGTACTCTGAACACAGAAGGTGCATAATAATTTTGGTCGAAGTTGAAATGTTGGTGTTTATTCATTATCTTCTAGGAGGAAACAACACAGAGACAATTAACAGGACAGAATGAGGACAGGTGTGGTAAGGATGGAGTTCTGTCTTTGAAGTCAGAGGATCTGGGTTCAAAGTCCCATGCTGATACTTACTTTTTTAACTGGATGATCTTGGAAAAGTCACTTCCCTTCCATGAACCACAATTTCCTCCTCTACAAAACAAGGAGGCTTAACTAAATGACATCTAAGGTACCTTTCATTTGTACATCAACGAGTCTTTAAATTACAAGGAGACAAATTTCAGTTCGGTAGAATTTCCAAAAAAACAAAACACAAAAAGTAGTCAGTTTCTAGTCACTGGAAATGCTGAAACAGATGGTGGACTGCCTTCACATATAGGGCATTCATGCTTTGAGTTGGTGGGCAATGCCTTGCATTCAGTAAGGGCTAAATAAATGTTTGGTGAATCTACATGAACTGACTAGATAATGCTTAAATTCTCATCCATCTCTGAGAGCCTATGAGTGTTTAATTGGGAGCAGAGGGTTGTCAGCCATGCTGTTAAAAGGGAGAATCAGAATGTTTAGGGGTCAATATGATAACAATGCTAGTTAGAATGAATGAATGAATGAATGAATGATTAAATGATACAATGGAAAGCTCACTGACTTTAGAGTCAGAGGACCTGGGTTCAAAACCCACCTCTGATGTTCAACTACCTATGTGACCCTGGGCAAGTCACTTAACCTCAACTTCCTCATCTGTAAAATGAGATCGTTGGACTAGGCAGTCTTTGAGGTCCATAACAGCTCTAAATCTAGGAACCTTAATGAGGGTATCTGATATAAGGCAAAGAATCCTTTCCAGGAAAAGAGGGATCTGCTCTTCTCTCTTTGGGCCCAGATTTACCCCCACCCCCTATTTCCTAGTATCACATCACAGCTGTCTTTGACATTAGGAATTCCCAGCACCAAAAAAAGGGAAAAAAAACAATATCTAACTAGTCCGAAGTGAACACAGTAGAAATTGGGGACCCTGTATCTTCTGTTCTGAGCCTTTCTTGAGGTTATGGGTTCCCTGGACCCCAAAAGGGAAAATGGGGACCATTGAGCTGGTCAAGAGTGAGGCCAGTTAATGGAGACAGGGTGGTCCCACCCCACCCCCACCTCCTCCTTCCCCACTGTCCTGGTTGATTTGAATTGATCCCAGTTCTGCTGAGTGAGAGCAGTCTTTCAAAGTTTATTCTGGTGTCAATTTTTATAGTTTCCCCCACCAATCAATACAGTGCATAAACATTAAGGGAAAGTTTGTGAAAGCTAATCCTTCAAAATGAGTTTTATGAATGGTTTACAGCCCCGACTCTAACCATTGGATGTAAGTGGGTCCTTCAATCACATGAGTGACAGGAGCCAGTCAATAAAGCCTGCAGAGATGGAGGCCTGCTGTTTTAGCCATCTACCTCAGGGCAATGGGAAGGGGAGAAGGACAGCAAAGCCAGGTAATGCCTTCTCTCTCAGTGACTGGGACTCCTGTTGACAAAGGGCTTTAGACTTGACAAAGCCCTTTCCACAAAGGTCACCTCCTTTGATCCTCCCATCAGCCCTCAGGGTGAGAAGGCACCTACTCTAACATGCTCATCTTACTGGAGAGCAAACAGAGACTCAGAGATAGGAAAGATTTACCTAAGGTCACAATTCTAGTGCTCTCTCTGTCATGCCAAAATGTAACCTATTATGATGGCCTATAAGGTCCCTCCCAGCTCTGTCTTTATGAGCTATACTTCTGTTAAAATCACGAATAAGAATTAATAGTAATAAAAGCCTACATTTAGAAGATTCAAGCGGGGGCAGACCAGGATACCAGAGGTGAGGGGGGCCTTAGAACACAGACTGTCAGAGCTAAGAGGGCCTCAGAGCAAAGAATGATAGAATAAAAACTATCAGAGCTAGAGGAGACTTCTGAATGTGGATGTCCCAGTTGGGAGGAGTGTTAGAACACAGAGTATCAAAGCTAGAATGGGTCTTAGAACACAAAATGTCAGAGATGACTAAGGGTCTAGAATCTCAGATCTGGGGTGAGATAGTGGACTTTAAAACACAGACTATCAGAGTTTGGAGTAGATACGTCAGTGTTGGAAAGGAGCCTAGAATATTGACTGTCAGAGCTAAGAAGAACCTTAGAACAGACAATATAAGAGCTGGGAGGGAACTCAGAACAATTAATGTTAGATCTGGGGAGCAGTCTTAGCAATTAGAATGTCAGAACTGGAAGGGACCTTAGGATATAGAATACCACAATACAGAGGACCTTTAGAACATAGAACTAGAAGGAAAGGGTTTTAGAACATAGAATGTCAGAGAACGTCAATGCTGAGAGAGAATTTATAGCTCTTCTAGTCCAGACCCTCCATGATATAGAAGAGAAAGCTGACGGCCACTGACAAGTAATGACCAATCTAAGAAGAGCTGGATTTATGTATCATGTATTTCAATGAGGTCATTTGACAGATGATCAAATGAAGACTCACAGAAACTGAATGCCTTATGCAGGGTTACACAGACCAGGAAAGGTCCATTTGAAGCCAAGTTCTCTGTCTCCAAATCCAGTACTCTTTCCATGATACAAGGCCACAGTCCTCCTCTTCCTCCGCCTCTCCCCTCCTCTCCGCCCCTCCTCCTTTTCCTCCTCCTCCTCCCCTCCTCCTCCTCCTCCTCCTCCTCTCCCTACATAAGATGCCCTCTTCCATGAGGATTTGGGGGAGCTTGGCCCTTCTGTTTTTCTGTTTCTGCAGCAGCCACAGAAGTCCCCCAGGATCCCTTGGCAAGCCCAGGATGGCTCATACTCTCTGTCCACATCCCCTAGAAAGCATTGAAACCCTTCCCCCTTCCTCGAATCCCTGCTTGGTTTTTCCCTTCCCCAAGTTGCCAAACTCCCTTGTGCCCATTAATCTCCCCTGGCCTTTGCTTACCTTCTTCCTGGGGTTTTCTTTCTCATCGAAGCTGGTTCATTTCCTGAGACACTCACCCACAGGTTGTCAGTATGGTTTAAAAGCTCTACCAAGGGATCCTTCCTCACTTCCCCCAGGCCTCCCCCCACCTCTTCTATACTTCTTTCTTTCTCCTCTTGTGTCTGTAGTAAATATTTTAGTATTTGTTGAAATCAATGGGGCATCATCAATAGGAAATAAGAGGATAAATCTTTGGGACTTCATATTCACCCCAGAAATCAATTTTCACACATTAGGACTATTAGCTTATTGAGAGGCCTTGACAGATGATGAGAAGGGCTCGGGCAACCACACCTGTGTTCTTTACCTTCCTATTCTTCCTGTATTGATCAGACATGGGTCTTCTGAGGAGGGGAAGGGAGGGAAGAGAGTGTGAGGAAAAGGGAAGATGCTGGAGGAAAGGAGGCAAGACTGAGATCAGATTCTTGAATCAATAAGGCCTAACCCTAGCACTAGCCTCATCCCCACCATGTTGGCTGGAACCGATGACCCACAGCTGAGGTCACCACTGGATGGGTCACTGTTTTCCATTTCCCTGGGAAAGTGTCTGAAGAGGCCAGGAGACAAAGAGACTGCACATCAATTAATAAAATTAATGCAGCCCTTTGAGAGCAAATGAAGAAAAGCAATAAATTCCAGGAGCCAAGTGGAACACCTTGGCCTTACCTTACCTCCTGGATGGGATGATGAACCCGTCAATAAAGTCAAGGGCTGGGCTTGCCCTCCCTTCCCCACATCAGTCAATAGAAACAGAGGATTCTCATATATATTAAGTAGTCCCCGGGCAAGGTCATCCCCCCCTACCCCCAACACTTTTATAAGGTGTGACAGGAAGAAGGGGATACATTGTTGGGCTTGGAGTCAAGAGGACTTGGGTTCAGATTCCACCTTATTTAGCCATTTATTAGATGTGAAATCTTAAGAAGTCATTTAATCTTCCCTAGATCTAGTTTCCTCATTTGCAAAAGGGGAATGATGATGATGATGATGATGACGATAATAATAACAATAACAATAATGATGAGATTTCTATCTCCTCCAAGACATTGCAAGCTCCTAGAGGGCAGGGACTGATTCGTTCTTTGGATTTGTATTCCTGACATTTCATATATTGTGTGTTTGGTCTGTAACAGATGCTTAATAGCCAGCTAGGTGCCACAATGCACCGAGTGCCTGGAGTCAGGAAGACTCCTCTTCATGAGTTCAAATCTGGCCTCAACACTTACTAGCTGTGTGACCCTGGGCAAGTCACTTCATCCTATTTGTCTCAGTTTCCTCATCTGTCAGGTGAGCTGGAGAAGGAAATGATAAACCTCTTCAGTATCTCTGCCAAGAAAACCCCACAAGGGCTCACTAAGAGTTAGACATGACTGAAAAATGCCTGAACAATAACAATAGGTGCTTAATAAATGCTTATTGATTGAGTGAGTGATAGTATAAATAAAGTGCTTTGCAAATCTCAAAGGGCCACATGACCATTCACTTCCAAGCCCATGCAACCTTTACAGAAGCCAGATAATTTCCTTAGGACTCAATTTTCTCATCATAAAATGGAAGAGTTGGACCCTATCGCCTCTGGGATAATCTCATGTAGCCCTAGATGGTGATCATCTATGATGCGAAAGGAAGGCCAAGATCAAGTTTCTTTAGGTCAAAGATTCCTCAGTCCCACTAACCTATCTATGTCCAATCACATGCCCTACACAGTCCTCCTAGGAATAGTCTCACCTTAATGGTGCCCCAGAATCTTCAGGTGTGAAGAGATCTCAGAAGTCATCCAACCCCACCCTGACCCAGAGACGGCATCCCATCTTCCATCCATCCCTGACAAGTGGGGCACCTAACCTCTGCTCCAGGGAAAGAGAGGTAATTATTTTTATTTTGGTAATTCCAGCAGTGCCTGGCACAAGTAGGAGCTAAATAAGTGCTTGTTGATTAATTGAATGATTATGGATGTTATATGAAGGACGCCGAGTAGGCACTTAATAAATGTTTGTTGACTGAATGATTTACAGAAAACTCTAACTGTTGGGTCATTAAGATCAGTCTGACTTTTGAGAAGGTCCTTCCTATCAGTGCTTCAGCCACTGAAGCTACTGGGTTCGAGTCCAATCTACTTTTTTACTAAATTGTGCTCTGTATAAATTCAATAGAATGTAAGCTCCATAATGGCATGGAATCTTTTTTTAATCTCTGTATCCCCAGAAGCCAGTACAAAGCCAGGCACATAGTAGACACTTAGAAAACGCTCATTGGATCAAATTTTAAAGAATTTTGTAAGAGTGGAGGGGAAGGGGAGAGCAACCTCAGAGTCTTTTCTGGCTGTGGGTTCATGCGATCTGAGCTAGAAGGGCCCTTGGAAAACATAGGAACTAGGAACATGGATAGAGCTTACTGAGAAGCAGATTTAGGCGTAAAAGTGCATGAAAAAGGCTTCCTAACCATTTGAGCTGTCCCAAAGAGGAATGGGTGGCCTTCGGCTCACTGGAGCTCTTTGTTCAAAAGCTAGAAGATGACATAGGGATATTGAGAAGGGATTCTGAGATCCGAGCATATGGGGCTGCTTCTGGGATCCTCTCAACTCGGTGATTCTCAGATTCTGGGATTCTCATCTGGTACTAGCCTTTCATTTTGTGGATGAAGAAAATGGATCCCAGAGAAGGCAAGTGATTCCATGCCCTAGGATCATAGAACATTGACTGACCATTAATTAACACTCATTTATTAAAGCCAGCTATGTACCAGGTACTGTGCTAGACACTGAGAGAACATAGGAAAAATGGGACAATTTCTGACATCAATTAGTTTACATTGGATGAGGGGAGATGCCACACATATGTGTATAAGTCTATAAAAAAGAACAACAAAATAAAACCTATGTCTTTTAGTGAATAAGGCACCAACAACTAGATGGTTGTAGGTTTAGGATAGAAGATGGTGTTTAGGATGAATCTTGAAGGCAATAAGGGAGAGGAGATGAAAGGATAATATGTTCCAGGCCTGGGAGACAGGCAGTGCCAGATCACCGTGATGGGTGAAGGAATGTCATATCGTGAGGCTTATTGAGTCAGAGTCATAAGGGATGTTAGCAATTGTCAAATCCAAACAGTTTATTTTACAGATGACTTTTGAACCCAGCTTTGCTGACTTCAATTCCAACTATCTCGTGCTAATCACAGAGTGCCACAAGTGACATTTTACAGCTCAGATATTGAGGCTTAGACAGATTAAATGACTCACTCCAAGTCACCCAAGTCTCTTTTCCACTTCTATGACCAGAGGTCATAGATTTACAGCAGACAAGGGCCTTAGAAGTCATCGAGTTCAACTCTTTCATTTTTGTAGATGGGGAAGCTGAGGCTCAGATGGGTTAAGTCCAAACTCACACAGGCTGTAAGGGGCATTAATGAGATTTGAGTCTACAACCTCTGACTCTAAATCTGGTCTTCTTCTAGATAAGAATTGGTATAAAAAGCCCTTAGTACCCTAGATACAAAGTCAGAAAGGATATTAGTGACCATCTGGTCCAATCCCCTTGCTTAACCAAAGAGGAGCCTGAAGCTCAGAAAGTGACTTTCCCAAGGCAGCAAGGAGAAGAGCCAGGGGGCCAGGAATGGGACAATGGGCATCTTGGGCCCACAGATTCAGAGCTGGAAGGGAGCTCAGAGTCCCCCAGGCCAACCCCCTCATGTGACAAAAGAGGCCCAGAGAGTCATTGACCAAGGTTGCCCAGGGGGCCAAGAACGGGATAATGGCAGTCACGGGAGGGACTAGTCCAACTTCTTCATTTGGCAGAGGAAGAAACAGAAGCTCAGAGAATTTATGTGGCACAGTTAGTGTGTCTCAGAAGAGGGATGGCGGAGATGGGCTTGCTTTCCATAATGAAAAACCAAGACAGAGGGAGAGAGACAGAGACAGAGAGAAACAGAGAAGGAGAGACAGAGGGAGAGGCAGAGACAGACAGACAGAGGTAGGGAAGGAGAGGCAGAGACAGAGACAGATAGAGAAAGGGGGAGGGAGAGACTGAGAGGGAGGCAGACAGAGAGAAAAAGAGGCAGAGGCAGAGAGACGGAGAGACAGAGACAGAGAGAAACAGAGACAGAGAGAAACAGAGAAGGAGAGATGGAGGGGGAAGCAGAGAGACAGACAGACAGAGAGAGGGAAGGAGAGGCAGAGACAGAGACAGATAGAGAAAGGGAGAGGGAGAGGGAGGCAGACAGACAGAGAAAGTGGCAAAGGCAGAGAGACAGAGAGAGAGAAGGAGGGAGGGAAAGGCAGAGTCAGAGATAGATAGAGAAAGTGGGAGGGAGAGACAGAGAGGGAGGCAGACAGACAGAGAAAGGGAGAGGCAGAGAGACAGAGGGAGAGAGACAGAGACAGAGAGAAACAGAGAAGAAGAGATGGAGGGAGAGGCAGAGAGAGACAGACAGACAGAGGGAGGGAAGGAGAGGCAGAGACAGAGACAGATAGAGAAAGTGGGAGGGAGAGACAGAGAAGGAGGCAGACAGAGAGAGAAAGAGGGAGAGGCAGAGAGACAGAGAGACAGAGGGAGAGAGACAGAGACAGAGAGAAACAGAGAAGGAGAGATGGAGGGAGAGGCAGAGAGAGACAGAGACAGACAGAGGTAGGGAAGGAGAGGCAGAGACAGAGACAGAGAAAGGGGGAGAGAGAGACAGAGAGGGAGGCAGACAGACAGAGAAAGAGGCAGAGGCAGAGAGACAGAGAGACAGGGACAGACACAGAGAGAAATAGAAGGAGAGATGGAGGGAGAGACAGAGAGAGACAGACAGACAGAGGTAGGGAAGGAGAGGCAGAGACAGAGACAGATAGAGAAAGGGGGAGGGAGAGACAGAGAAGGAGGCAGACAGACAGAGAAAGAGGCAGAGTCAGAGAGACAGAGAGACAGAGGGAGGGAGGGAAAAGCAGAGTCAGAGATAGAGACAGACAGGGAGGGAGGGAGAGAGAGACAGAGACAGACATAGAGACAGAAAGGGAGAGAGGGAAAGGGAGAGAGACAGAAGGAGACAAAGTGACAGAGAGAAAGACAGACACAGACAGACACAGAGAGACAGGGATAGGAGCAGAGAGTCAGAGAAAAGAGACAGAGATAGACAAAGAGAGAAAGAGACAGATACTTATTTTGCGTACACCCACCTTCACCCACACACCCACACATGCATAGTTATGTTCCTAATTGCAAAAAAGACTCCAATACAATCAGGCTCCAAGAAGCACCTGTCACTCCTATCCCTGGAGAGGAAACACTTCCAGGTTTTGCCAGTTGCTTTGTGTCCCTTTCCCTGCATTCCAGGGCAGCATCTGTAGGGTTGTGACCGCTCTGCTTGTCACCAGGGAAGGTGGCATCCAGCTGGGGGAGGAAAGGGCTTTTCCAACAAGGGCTGCGATTGCCCCAAAGTTGGCAAGGCTTGAGTGGAATAGTACTGAGGGAGTACCCCATGATGCCCTCCCTTGGACCCATTGCTGGAGGTGCTTCTGAACTTTGCATGCCATCCCGATAGAGGTGGACAGCCATGAGGACAGACCCTTGGGGAGTTCTTGATATTTGGCTCGCTGCCTCTCAGTTCCTCAGTTCCCCCCGTCTCGAGCCTCTGGCCTTGGCTGCTTTTTGGCATTAATTCCCACTAGATAAAGCTCTGAAAAACAGAGACAGCTGCAAAGAAAAAAAGACAGTGGAAAGAAACAGGTGGAGGAGAAGAAAGGCTTTTATACTTACCCTTTACAAACCTCAAACGAATCCTCAAAGAAGGTGGGCGGTACCCAAGAAGCCACTGTGTCCATTCCCCTGAATTTAGGCAAGAAGACACTTCAAGCCAGCCAGGCTAAGAGATGCCACTTACAGACTCCGAGAAGGGAGCCTTTCCCCTCCCTTAACAACACTTTATTCTAGGATCTCAACACCTGCACAGTTAATTAGTCAGTCAGTCAACAAACATTTATTAAGAGCTTACTATGTCATATGTCATGGTACTGTACCAAGCACTCAGGAATCAAGGAAAGGTAAAATCATAGTCAAAGTCCTCAAGAAACTTACATTCCAGTGGGGAAGATGACATAAAAATAACTATGAATATATAAGATAGACACACAATGTAAATTGGAAATAATTACAGAGAGAAGAGGGTCATAGTTTAGAGGGTTTGAATCCCAGCTCTGCCCCTTACGATCTGTGTGATTTTGTCCCTTCACTTTTCTGGGTCTCAGTTTCCTCATCTGTAAGATTAGGAGTTGGACTACATGACCTCTCCCTAAGCTCCTTTCCTAAATATATAATCTTAAGGGTTCTTAACGTGGGAGTTATGAGCTTTTGGGGGAAAAAATAGATTGATAACTACATTTCAGGACAACTAGATGGTGCAGTGAATAGAGTGCCCAGCCTGGAGTCAGGAAGACCCATTTTCCTGAGTTTGAATCTGGCCTCAGACACTGACTAACTGTGTGACCATGGGCAAATAACTTAACCCTGTTTGTCTCAATTTCCTCATCTGTAAAGTGGGAATAATAATACCACCTACCTCACAGAGTTGTAGGGCAACCAAGTGGAGCAGTAGATAGGGTTGAAGTCAGGAAGACTCATCTTTCAGAGTTCAAATCTGGCCTTAGACACTTACTGTCTGTGTGACCATGGGCAAGTCATTTAACCCTATAAAATGAGCTGGAAAAAGAAATGGCAAACCACTCCATGATCTTTCCCCAAAAGGCCTCAAATTAAGTAACAAAGAGTCAGACACAACTGAAAAATAAGTAAACAAAAAATTACATTTCAATGTCATTGGCTTCTATTGTAAACCTCTATATTTTATTTTATGCCTTTCAAAATATTCTCTGAAAAGGAGTCTATGTACTTCACTGGAATGTCAAGGAGTCCATTCCACACACAAGAAAGATTAAAGACTCATGTCCTAAAGGGTGCTCTCTGACTAACCCCAACCCCAGTGCTAGATCTGAGACCATAGTACCTAGATTTAAATCGCAGGTCTCTTACTCCTTGAAAGACCAAAGCCAGATTGCTTCACTTCTTCCCCAGTTTTCCCATCTGTAAAATGAGGCAGTTGAACAAGAGACCTCTAATTCCTCTCAGCTCTAGATCTAAGATTCTATCACCTTGAAAAAGTTACTTACAAGGGCAGCAAGGTGGCACAGTGGATAGAGCACTGGCCCTGAATTCAGGAGGACCTGAGTTCAAATCCAGCCTCAGGAACACAACACTTATTAGCTATGTGACCCTGGGCAAGTCACTTAACCCCATTGCCTAGCCAAAAAAAAAAAAAAAGAAGAAAAAGTTACTTCCCTCCTGGGCCTCAGTTTCCTCATCTATAAAATGAAACAACTGGATATGATGGCTTTTCAGGTCCATTCTAGCTTTACATGTATGATTCTCTGATCTTGGATAAGTTGCACTGCCGGACCTCAGTTTCCTCACTCATAAAAAAGGAAGTTGGACGTCAGGGCTTCTCAATTTTTTTCCACTTGTGACGCCTTCAACACTTCTTTTCTGAAGTCTGCCTGTTCATTTCTTATAGCACAGTAGTATTCCATTACATTCGTATACCACAACTTGCTCTGCCATTCCCCAATTGATGGGCATCCTCTCAATTTCCAATTCTTTGCCACCACAAAAAGAGCTGCTATGAGTATTTTTTGTACATGTGGGGCCTTTTCCCATTTGTGTGATCTCTTTGGGATATAGCCCTAGAAGTGCTATTGCTAGGTCAAAAGGTATGCACATTTTTACGGCTCTTTGGGCATAGTTGCAAATTGCTCTCCAAAATGGTTGGATCATTTCACAACTCCACCAACAATGCATTAGTGTTCCAATTTTCCCACATCTTCTCCAACGTTTAGCATTTTCCTGTTTTGTCATGTTGGCCAATCTGATAGGTGTGATGTGGTATCTCAGAGTTGTTTTGATTTGCATTTCTCTAACCAATTGTGATTTAGAGCATTTTTTCATATTACTATAGATGGCTTTAATGCCTTCACCCTTCAGCACTTCTTAAACTGTGGGTTGTGCTGGACTAGATGACCTCTAAGTTCCCTTCCAAATTTAAACCTGTGATACTTACACTTGACCCAAACATTCCATAATGAATTTGGGACCAAAAAATGTAGGTTCAAATCCTACTTCAGACACATACTAGCTGTATGACCTTGGACAAGTCATGTTGTCTCTCTGTGCCTCAGTTTCCTCACCTGTAAATAAGGATGGGTTAAGATAGAGGGTTTCTGAGGTCTCTTCTAGCTCTATATCTAAAATTTTACAATGGTTGGTCAAAATAGATCATCTGATCTTTCCCCTTCATTTTAGAGATACTGTATCCCATAAGGACATACCCAACAAAAATGTGAACAAGTGAAGGGATGGGTGGATGGATAGATGGCTGGATGAACGGATGAATGAATGGATGGATGGATGAATGAATGAATGAATGAATGAATGAATGAATGAATGAATGAATGAATGAATGAATGAATGAGGAAGATGGAATCCATGAAGTCATAACTGCTGCCCAGGAAATGAAATTCCTTTTTGTATTTATCCAAGCCACCTTTCTACATTTTACCTTCTCCAAGTTGTTGACCTCTCTCTGGCATGACTGCCTTCCTTGGCAAGGTCAGGAAGGCACCAAATTTTCTCATTTGCTACCTAGAGAGGCCTCCCTGCAGTTCTGCCACCAGCCTGAGCCCTTGAAACTGGGCAGACTGTTTGGAAGGAGCAAAGAGCTGTGTCTACAGGCAGGGTCTGAAACACAGACCTCAAAGGAGCCGTGATGGGATTAATTCCTCTCTCCTTTTTCTGGAATGTCAAAGAGACAGAGAGCAGTCCCTTGCCTGGTCTGTGTGCTGTCTGTGTCTGACAGCCAGAGCCTTACCCAGAACACACCACATGCTCCATTCTTCCTGACGATACCCCTGGCAGACAAAACAAATGTGAGCAAACCGCAGCCCTGAGACTAGAACGAAAACTGGTGGAAAGGTTGACATGGCCATTCTCTGGTGTTTGAGGTGGTCCTGGAGTCGGAATCAGAGAACTGGGAGGTATCATAAGATCCTTAGATCTTCCAAAGACTTAGCTCTGGAAGCGAACTTAGGGCTCATCAATCCATCATTTGACAGATGAGGAAACTGAGGCTGGGGGAATTTAAGTGACTTGCCCAGGGGCACATACTAATCTAAGTATAATCCAGTGTAAGGTTCACAGATTTAGATTTAGAAGGGACCTCATCCAACCCCCTTTTCTTACAGGTGTCTGAGGTAGGATCAAGACCCACACCCAGCATTCTGTCCATTGGATTCTCTTCTGAGACCATCACATCCAACCTGTATGTGACTCATTGTCATCTTTACAATGTCCCTGATAAGCAGATCATTCAGTTTCTGGTTTAAGACTTGGAGGAATGGGGAGCCTATTCATTCTAGAAGCAGCTTGGACCACTTTGGGGTGACTCTAGTTTGGAAGTTTTTCATCACATCCAACCTCAATCTTCCCATACACTTTTCACCCATTGCTCCTTGCTCTGCCCTTGGAAGTCAAGCAGAACAAGACCTTTGTCCATATGATGGATACTTGGACAGCTCTTTTCTCCACTCCCCCTACCCCCACCTCAAGTTGTCTTCACCAGGCTTCCCTTCCCTTCCCTGACAGCAACAATTATTAAGTACTTACTGTATGTGGAGCAGTACTGAGGGAGATGTGAAAGTAAGCAAGTCAAGAAGCATTTATTAATCACTTACAGTGGAGCATCGAGGTGACTCTGTGACTAGTGGGGATAATGAACCCATTGAATCTTAGAGGACCAATGCAAGCTTTGGTTTTTGATGTTGTTCAGTTGCTTTCAGTCCTGTCCAGATCTTCATGACCCCATCTGGGGTTTTCTTGGCAGAAATACTGGAGTGGTTTGCTATTTCCTGCTCCAGCTCATTTTTACAGATGAGGAAACTGAGGCAAATAGGGTTAAGTCACTTGCCAGTGTCACACAGCTAATAAGTATCTGAGGTCAAATTTGAACTCAGGAAGATGAGTCCTTCTGACTCTAGGCCCCATGCTCTACCCACTGTACCACCTAGCTGCCCCAAGCTTTGGTTCACAGGGCATGAAATCAAGAGGACCACCTACTTCTGCCCCCAGGTGAGCTTCTGTCTACCGCCATGGCCTAAAGATCATTGTATCCAATGTTCTAGTGACATCTTAAGTTCCGTCCTTCCTTGTCCTTCCCTTTCCTGCTTTGGAGGCATCAGTTACTGCCTTGTTTTGGGGAGATGGGGAATCCCCAATTCTCCTTCCCAGGGGGTCTCTATCTCCCCTTGGATGGAAGTTTCTAGCATGGAAGATTCTAGACATAAAAGCATCCGGAAAAGAAATGAGGTACCAGGCAGGAGGAGAGAAAAAGGACTAGTCTTATTCTGCTTGTCCCCCAAGAACAGGTCTGTCTCCAGAGCAGAGACAGTATGTTCAAAGAAGACTGGCCCGTTCCTCCTCGTCTCCCCAATCAGGTGGGAATTTATTCCCACTTTTACATATTTAATTGAACCAGAGACTTCAAATGTATAAGGGAGCTTAGAGGCCATCTAATTCAATTCCCCCTCATTTATACAAGTGAGGCCAGAGGAGTAAAGTGATTTGCCCACAGTTACTCAAGTAATGATTGGAAGAATCAAGATTCGAACCCATGTCCTCGATCTCCAAATTCCATTTGACCTTTGCATGAATTAAAAATGTGCTAGGTGAAGGTTTATTGCTCTCAGCTTGGAGTACAATTCATTCATGAAGCTCCCTTTAAGTCCCAAAGTCATTCCAATGGATTGGAACAGGAACACATGCAGAAGATATAGAAATAAGTTGGTGCACTTTCTGAACTTTGATCTAACTCTTATAAGCTCCCAACTAAGACCTCACTTTTTAACCTTTCTCTCTCTGAGGGTCCATAAAATATCTCCCCACCCAGACCCGAGCCAGGATGAGCTGTTTAGTTGCAACCACAAGGGAGGCAGCATTCCTCAGGTATCTGGGAGCTCCCTTCAGGTAGTAAGTAAGGAAGTTTCTAGTGAGGGACCCCTGGGGCTTGGGAGCGAGTTCATGCCCTCTGACTTGGGCTATGGAGGCAAACACCTTCCCGAAGTATCCTTCAGGCTCTCAGCTCTACCTTCTCTTCCTGCTGGCTTCCTGTCCATGCTCTTTGAAAGTTGGCTCCCCCTCCTATTGACTAGCTTCCCCTGATATATAGCATCGTTAACAGCCAGACTTACTTGGGCAGGGGGGAGCTGGTTTGCTGGGTTCCTTCTCCAAAAGGCCTGGTCTCTCACCCTTGGCTAATTACTCTGATCCCTTCCACTTTGTAAAAATCCTTATGACACAAAACCAGTTCCCTCTGGCTTTAACCTTGCGACCCAGTTGGCCCTCGTAAAGGGTAGGGAGGGATGGATGGAGAGCCAAGGGGGGCCAGAAGCATGCAGGCACATACACACACACACACACACACACACACACACACACACACACACACACACACACACAGATCTGTGCAAACTGCCTAAAGCCTGCTCTTTTAATAGCTTCCTCCCAGGACTCTCACAAAAAAAGCAAATAAAAGCCCTTTTACAAGATCTCAGGGCTTCGGGCAGGATCAACTTCATCGACAAGAAACCCTTTCTTCAGTTTGTCTCTTCTGTAATGTTCTTTCCTCTCCAGATCTCACTTCTATAACTCTGCTCTGGCCTCCTTCCTTCCCTCCCGCTCCCTTGGAGGTTTTGCCACTTCCCCCACCTTCATCCCTGATCTGTCCCTCCTTCCACCCCCTCTGCCACTCTCCAGCCTGTGAACTTAATGGGGAAAACAAGTCAATCCACCGTTGAGGAGCAGGGAGGAAGGATGCCAATTTGGGGAAAGATCCTGCTGCCTCAGTTTGTATTCCAAGCCCCCACCCTCTTTGCTTGCATTGGCATGCACACACATCAGAGTATAGCTCTTGTAAGAAGCTGAGAATTATTTGTGTTGGGATCAGTGGTCCATCAGAGTTCATTGCATACATTCAACCAGTCAATCAACAAACAATCATTTAGTAAACACCTACTATGTGTCAGGCACTGCCCTTTGTACTGGGGACACAAATAAAAAGAACAAAGGGCAGTATGGTGCCATGCATAAAGGAATGGACTTGGAGCCAGGACCTTGGGCAAGTCAGTTTCCTCATCTGTAAAATGGGGACACAAAAAGCACCTGAGATCTCCCAGAGTCGTTGTGAGGGTAGAATGAAGTAATGTTTTGGCAGACTTTAAAGTATTGGGTAATTGATCATGATGGTGATGACGATTTGCCTGAAGACCTCAAATGAGGAGGAACTCCCTATTTCCCCATGCAATTCATTCTGCTTTTGGAGAGTGATACTTGTTAGGAAGGTTCTTGGGACATGGAAGATAGCAACTTCCCTTTTTGCAATTTCTGCTTCTTTTTTCCTTTGGCTCTGCCTTGTGGTGCCAAGTAGAATGTTGAATCCCTCTTTAATCTGAGAGGGAAATACTTGAAGACAGCTATCATCATGTCCCCCTGAGACTTCTCTTCTGCAGATTAAACATCTCCATTTCTTTAGACAGGACCCCATGGGTCATGAACTGAAGGCCTTTTGCTATCCTGGCTCCTTTTCTCTGGATACTTCTCAGCCTGTCAATGTCTTTTCCATACTGTGGTGCCCAGAACTGAACCAGCTGTGGTCTCACCAGGGCAGAGGAGGGCAGGATTGTCACATCTTCTCTCTGGATGCTAAATCAAAAATTGGAGACAGGCCAAGGAGAAGATGGAGGGAAATAACGAGTCTAGTACAGACATAGTGCTGCCTAATTTGTAAGGGCAAGAAGAAAAGACGTGACTATGTAAGCATTCTTAGTCCTTTATATGTCATGGAAGCAGAGATTGAATGAACTGACCAAAGTTTCACAGGGAACCCTAGCCAGAGAGTCTTAGATTTGAAAAAGGAGAGCTCAGAGATCGCTAGTCCAACTCTTTCTTTTTACAGATGGGGAAACTGAGGCCTGAAGTAACTAAAATGCCTTTCCCCACTCACTCAGTCGACAAGCATTAGTAAGCACCTATCATGTTCCAGGCACTGTGCGAAGCCTGGGGATACAAAAGAAAAAAAGGCAAAAGCCAGTGCCTGCCCTCCAAGAGCTCACAATCTAAAGGGGTAGGAGGTAGAGCAGAGGGTACCAGAGTATATGAAGAAGTCCTGCAGCCAGCATTCTCCATGGGCCTCCTCCCTACGTGGAAGATCTGGGAGGAGCTCAATGTCTACCCTCCACCCTCTCAATTAGAGGGAGGCAGGGAAAGGCCCAAGGAGCAAGGCACACTGAGCAAATGTGAGTTTCAGAGTTGATTTGATGAGTTTCTGGAACCAATGGTGAAGTCTCAGCCTTACTGATGGTAAGTAGCAAAGCCAATATTTGAACCCAGCTCCTCTGATATTTACATCCATCATCCTTTCCCTTATGCCCCATGAAAATCAATCACAAAGGGGCCCAAATGGGGTCTAAACATTCAGCATTATCCTCCTGATCCTGCAGGCTTGCTCCTTGGGTAGGGGTTAAATTTCAAGCTTTCCTCTGCATAGCTCAGATAAAGGGCTAAGAGGTAGCATAGTGGAGAGTTGACCACAGGGCCAGTAAGACCTGACTTCACATTTTGTCTCTGACACTTACTGGATGTGGGCAATTCACTGAAACTCTCAATGCTCTAGGCAGCTATCTGAGTTCATAAGTAGCAGAGATTACCTTCGTTGCTAGAAGGAGTTCCTTATATAGGACTTCCCTTTGTCATTCTCATTCAGTCTCGTCCAACTCTTTGTGACCCTTATTTGAGGTTTCTGTGGCAAAGATCCTGGAGTGTTTTGCCATTTCTTTCTCCAGCTCATTTGACAGATGAGGAAATGGAGGCAAACAGGGTTAAGTGACTTGCCCAGGGTCACACAGCTAGTAAGTGACTGAGGCCAGTTTTGAACTCAGGGCTTCCTGATTTGGGGCATGGCACTCTATCCACTGTATCACCTAGTCATCCTATAGGACTTCCCCTACAGCAAGGAAATCACATATCCAGCCCCTATCTACATAAAAAGTTGATGGCTCTGTAAGGGTGACTGGTCTACATCTGGCCATAAATTATGTCTGAAGTTGATCAAAATATGTCTGAAAACGTGGCTCCAACATTAGGCTCTAATGCCCCTAAACTAATCTTGCCTATACAACCATTTAAACCTATTTGTTCTCATCTACGTTTCCCAGTCAGGGAAATCCCAACGATTCCTCAGCTGTGGCCGTGACGTATCTGACGACTGCAGGTCAGATTTTCAACTTTTTATGAACATTCTTACTTTCCCACAACCAAATTTCTTTCAGGCCCCTGGGCGTGTGTTCATTTTTCCTGACTGCTATTCCCACAACCTTTTAAGAGCAGTGACGCCATCCATACTCACCAGCTAAGTAGAGTCAGACGTTGAGTGGGAAGGCATCCTTTGAGAAGCTCTGATGGTGACCAGCACAGGATGGGAAAAAAACACAGGAAGCTGTTCCCTTGCCCTGAAATATGTGCTAAGACAATTTCCGGAGTGAAGGCAGGCACTGCTACGTGTTTCTTTGGGATTCCAATCTAATGACTGAGATAAAATAAAATTTCCTTGGTTCTCTGGTTTGGTGGTCACAAGTTCAACTTAATTCAATTCAAATCAATATTTATTAAGCGTACATTATGTGCCTAAGCACAGGAAATATGAAGACAAAAATGGAAGCCCCTGCCCACAAGGAGCTAACATGGGGGTGGGGCTGATGATATGTATAAGTTGACACAAAAAAACACGTAAAGGAATTTTATAGGGATTGACTATAAGAGTGGTGATCAGGAAAGGTATTATATAGGTTACCACTACAGCTGAGCAGCAAGAATCCATCATTCTTTCCCATATGGAAAGGTTCCATTACACTGAAGTTCACACCGTTCTTCATCCCTAACATACAGTCCTTGAGAGACGTATCCATTCTTTCATTCACTCCCTTCATTCATTCATCCAAGAAACATTTCTCTTACTCTGTCCTGAGCTCTGGGGAATACACACAATTTGGATGAGATATAGTCTTTGCCCTCATGGAACTCGTAGTTTGGTAGAAGTATAAGGAACTGACCTAAAACCTCAAACTTACACTTGTCTAGTGCCCATGCATCAGAAAAACACAGAGGGGGAATCTCTATGTGAAAACGAGTGAATCACCAGAAATGACAGTAAACATATGTAGAGATAAACAATTGGGAAAATGTCAGGAAAATTGTGGACTTGTTACTTTGTTTTCTCTGTTCCATGTCTTTATTTTTTGTTCCTTCTTTTTTTTTTTCACCAGAGCAGAAGTGGGACAGCAATGGCTAGTCATACATGCAGGGTATTCATTCACATATATGAGATATCTTATTACACGTGACCATGTTATTTCTTCCGATAAATTATAAGCTCTTTGAGAATACGAATTGTTGCACTTTTGTTTTTGTATTCTCAGTGCTTAGGGAAGGACCTCTCATGTGGTAGTCCCTTAAGAATGTTATTATTTCTTGGATTTGTAAATTGGATCTTTGATGGGTCCTAAATGAAGACTATCTATTAATTTCCAAGAGGCTTGACATTAGAATTTCTCTCCTTGTTCAGGACATCTCCACCCCTCTACCATTGTCTCTGCCTGCTGCCATCACAGGAGACACCTAGCTCCCTTCACTCCTGGGTTGATGTGGTCCTTCTTCTGCTGAGGCCATGTGGTCCCAAGGAGAGACATTGAAGATGTGCAAACTTCCCTCTCAGGGAACTAAGTCCAAATCTTTATGTACATAGCCCCTTTCCTGTCTGCCTCTCTTAGCTTAGACCCTCTCTCTCAGAGGGGGACAGCCCCTGTCCCCCTGCATAGTCCACACAATTCACACTATTAGTGAAGGTCAAGGAGTTAAATGTCTATTTCTTTTAAATGCTTTCTCACTTTCAGGGTGCCTAGACCCTATGGTAGCATTATAAGTATGGAGGACTTCATAGGTCACTGGGGAAAGCAGACACCCATTGAAGAGGAAATGAAAGTTGCTTTGCTTGTTCCTGGGTTTGGGTGTTTGTATTTTCTATTTTTCTTCCCTTACCTTCCCTTACCTTCCCTTTCTTTCTTTTTTTTTAAATCAGGACCCAGTAGGAAATTGAGTCAAAGAAAAGCAAAAGACAGAGCTATAAAACAAAGGAGAAAACCTAGATCTTGACCAGCAACTGTGCTATGAGTTATACACACTGTGCAATGAACCCCCTATCGATCCCAACTCTTCTCCTTTGAGGGAGGTGTTCAATGCCATCACAGTTTCAGGGAGTGTGGAAACCCACAAGAGAGGAAAGAACTGGTCTTGACTGTTTAAAGGGTATAGGTAAACGTTCTTAGAGCTCTGTGATTTGTGTTTCTGTTGGATTAAAGTCTATCCTGAATGTTTTGTTACCCTGAACGCTTGCAAGAGAGCAGAGGGCTCTTTTAACATTTCTGCAGAGATCTAGATATGAACTTCAATTCTGATGTGCTTAGGGAAACCCCTCGATGGGGGCCTAACCAGAGAGTGATGTGTAAGAAGTCCTTAAAATTAGACCTGGTCTGTGTAAACCTACAGCTTTAGTCCAGGGCCAGTTGTAACATCTGGAATGTACTTCCTTCCCTCTCCTCACCTGTTGAATTCTTATGTATCCTTTAAAGCACAACTGAAATACTACTTCCTGAATGAAGGCTTCCCTAACAGCTATTGCTGGGATTTCATGCTAAAACACAAATTGGGCCTTGTAACTCTCTTCTCTGTTTTCTGTTGTTGTATAGTCATGTCTGAATCTTCATGACTCTATATGGGGTTCTTTTGACAGGGATACTGAAATAGTTTTGCTATTTCCTTCTCCGGCTCATTTTACAGATGAAGAAACTGAGGCAAACAGAGTTAAGTGACTTGCACAAGGCCACACAACTAGTAAGTGTCTGACACTAGATTTGAACTTACAAAGATGAGTCTTCCTGACTCCAGGCTAGGTGTTCTAACCACTGCACCACCTAACTGCCCTGTCTGTTTTCTGTCTCCCTACTACACTATAAGCTACATGAGGGTGGGGGCTGCATTTTATTTAATACGTCCATCTCTCCCAGATGGTAATTTAGTGCTCTCTGAACTATAGGTGTTCAGTGAAAGGGGAAAGGAATGGAACATTTATTAAGCACCTACTATGTGCTAGGCACTGTTCTGAGCACTTTACAAATATTTTATTTGAAGACAAGCATAATGGAAAATGAGAGAATATGTACAATAATAATAGCTGGGTTGTGTATAATGTTCTAAAGTCTGCAAAGTGTTAGATACATTACCTCTTTTGAACCTCACAACAACCCTGGGAAATCAGTGCAATTATTTTCCCCATTTTATAGATGAAGAAACTGAGACTAAGAGATGTTAAGTAACATGTTCAGTGCCAAAAAGTTAATCAGGATTTAAACTTTGTTGATTCTGACTCCCAATCCAGTACTATCCACTGGGCCACCTAGCTTCCTTCCTTCCTTTTCAGCTCTAAAGTGATAGGATCATTGACTTAGGACTGGAAGACCTTATAGGTCACTGAGTCAAACCCCTCATTTTTGTAGATGAAGGCTGAGCAAATCGATCCACCCAAGGGACAAATAGGTAGTTAGTGGCAGAACCAGGAAATGAACCCAATTTCTTTGACTAGAAATCCCCACTGTACTGCACTGACTCAAGGATTCTCTCCCTTGGGAGGGGTTTTCAATGAAGGAAAGACTGTGCCTTCTCTGAGGGGATTGTGATCAGCACGTGGGAAGGTCTGAAGGAAGACCTGGAGTTAGGAGTGGGAGGAAGAATATAGGGATGGAATCAAAAAAGAAAATGCTCCAAGTAAGAACTTAATGATTGACTTTCAGGGTAATTATCCCCTGCCTTATTTCTCACCAGTTCAGTGTAGCCAACTGCCCACTCTTTGGCCTTGGTTAGGAGGCAGAAGGGGTGGATATTTTCCCACTGCCTTGGGCCATACCAACTGTCACTGCACTTCTGACAGGGAATGATGTTCACATGAAAAATTTGAGAGACCCTCTGGAATGCAGTAGTTTATCATGGGATCATACAATTAGAGGTGAAAGGGACCTTAGAGGTCAAGTCCAACCACCTTCATGACCCCATTTGGGGTTTTCTTGGCAAAGGTACTGGAGTGGTTTGCCATTTCCTTCTCCAGTTTATTTTACAGATGAGGAAACTGAGGCAAACAAGGTGAAGGGGCTTGGCCAGCGTCACATAGCTTGTAAATGTCAGAGGCCAGATTTAAACTCAGGTCTTCCTGATTCCAGGCTGGGTGCTCTATCCACCGTGTCACCCAGCTGTTTCACTTTACAGATGAGGAAACTGAAGTACAGAGAGGCCTGGCCCTGTATTACACAGAGAGCAATTTGCAGGGCTAGGATTTGAAACCAGGTCCTTATTGCTTAGTTTCTATGGTCACATACAGCCTACCTCCCTTAAGTAGAGTAGTTAGTCAGAAAAATAGCATGAGCCCACCGTCTTGGCATTTGAAATTAGGCTAGACTGAATAAAAATCTGGCTGTGGGTAAATCGTTCCAAACTGGAAATGCGTGTCCCATCTTCTACTCCTCCAAGTTATAGGTAATGTATTTAACACTTTGCAGACTTTAGAACATTATCCACAACCCAGTTATTATTATTATACATAAACCCTCATTTTCCGTTATGCTTGTCTTCAAATAAAATGATATTTGTAAAGTGCTCAGAACAGTGCCTAGCACACAGTAGGTGTTTAGTAAATGTTTGCTCCCATTCCTTTCCCCTTTCACTGAATGCCTGTAGTTCAGAGAGCACTATAGCAGCATCTGGGAGAGATGGAAATATTAAATAAGATGCAGCCCCCACCTTCTTGTAATTTGTAGTTTAGTAGGGAGAGAGAAAAAACAGATAGAGCAGTTAGATGGTACAGTGGTGAAAACATCCAGCCTGGAGTCAAGAAGACTCATCTTTGTGAATTCAAATCTAGCATCAGACACTTACTAGTTGTGTGACCGTGGGCAAGTCACCTCTGATAGCAAAGAGAAGCAACAGAGTACCATGGAAACCCTGGTTTAGAAGTGATAAGATCTTAATACTAGAAGCAGGGACCCATTCCTGTCTTTGCCCTGTGGTCTCAGGGTTATAACCCTAAGTGTTTAGAAGTGAAGAGGACTTTGGACCTTGCCCAAGGTTGGTAAAGACCAGATCTGAGATTTGGCCTAGGCACTTCTCATATCTGGGCCTCAGTTTCCCCATTTGTAAAATGATGGGACTGAAGGATCCTGCCTAACTTTATGATTTTCTGATTTTTTTTTCATGTGGGGGGGGGGGGGGAAGTTGGGGGACAGAGAATGTGAGAAAGGCAAAAGAATATGTTTCATAACCTGCTATTGGAGAAGGGTAGCAGAGTGACTTTGCCCTTAAACTCTCTGCTTGACTGGTCTGTTACATTATAGAATGATAGATTTAGATCTGGCGGGGACCACCATTTCATTTGACAGTTGAAGAAACTGAAACCCAGGAAGGGAAATGACTTGTCAAAAGTCATACAAGGTTAGAGGCAGGATGTGAACCAGGGCCAAGTCAGTCAGCTAATAAGCATTTATTAAGCACTAACTATATGCTGAGCTCTGGGATACAAGAAGAGACAAAGGGGTCTTTCTCTTCAGGAGACTGTGTCTATGGGTTGACCCTATCTCCTGCAGGACTATCCCAAGTCCTGAACGCTTCCTGCTTTCTTGGCTCCACGCTCATGAGGACAAAGGCCAGACCCTGAGAGACAGCTCCATCGCCTCCTCCCCCCATCACCAGCCCCACTGGACAGAATTGGGCCCAGCTGCTGGCCAGGACTCTTGGTCATGGCCCTGGCCCTGGCCTTGGGCCTTGTCTGTCCCTCCAGAGTTCAATGCCCCCATTGCCGGCCTCTCCAGCTCTCAGCATGCATTTAAACTTGTGTTAGAACTTTGGGAGCCCCTCGAAAACTCTGCAGGAACAAAGCGCATGGGGTAGTCAAAAGAGGCAATTAAACCTATAAAACCAGGGTTTACAGGGGAATTTATAGTGTCAGAGGCTTTTTATAGCTTTTTTAGATTAGTTTAAATAATAAAAAAACAGGGGAGAGAGGGGGGAGGGATCTGAAACTTGAGGAGACTTAAAAGTTCAGAAAAGAGGCTTTTAGGAAGCACACAGAGGTAATAATTAGAGGCACATTTTTTCCATCTCACTGTCTCTTGAAAATTGGGAAAATGCATACACACACACACACACACACACACACACACACACACACACACACACACGCACATGCACATATGCAGCCTGTCAGTGACTGCTCCTATCCCCCTCTCCCTTCCCCCCCACTTCCCTTTCTCCTCATTTTGAGGAGGGGAGTGGTGGTGGAAAGCAAGTTTTGGGGAAGGGACAGGAGGAAGAATGTAGACTCTTTGGGGAGACCTGTCCTCTTTGTCACAGGAGCCAACAGTATGTTTTGGGGGAAGTGGACAGAGATAAACAGGAGAGACAGACAGAGAGACAGAGAGGGAGAGAGGTAGAAACAGAAGGCAAGAGAGAAAGAGACATAGAGAGACAGAGACAAAAAGACAGAGACAGGGAGGAGAAGAAAGGAGAAAGGAAACAGAAGAGAGAGAGGAGAGGGAGGAGGAGAGAAAGAGAGGGAAGGGGAGGGAGACAGAAGAAAGGTCAGGGGAGACAGAGAAGAGACAGGGACAGAAAGAAGAGGGGGTGAGAGGGAGGAAGAGAGAAAGATAGGGGGAGGGGAGGAGAAAGAAGTGGGAAGGGGTAGAGAGAGACAGAGAGAAACAAACATGGGGCAGGGAGACAGAGAGAGAGAGAGAGAGAGAGAGAGAGAGAGAGAGAGAGAGAGAGAGAGAGAGAGAGAGAGAGAGAGAGAGGGAGAGAGAGGAGAGCAGGATGGCCAACAAAGCCCTGGAGAATGAGTGTCCCAGAATGGAGCACGTTGCTCTCCTCTCTCTCCCACCCTTCATGATCCGAAACAGTAGACTGAGGCATTGTGGTAGAATAAAAAGAGAAAGAGCTCTAGGCCTGAAGTTAGCAAGACAAGTTCAAATCCAGGTTTAGCCACGTAGCCATATCCATGTGACCCTTGATATCTATGACACTTGACCTGTCTGCCTCAGTTTCCTCAACACTAAAATGAGGATACTTGCAGCCTAGGATTATTGTGAGGATCAAATGAGAAGATAATTGTAAAGCACTTTGCAGAGCTTAGTGTTACACAAATGCTGGCTTCTATTATTAGTTGTATGTCTTCTGTGCCTGTCTCTTTCTCCCCTCCCCATGTTGAGGCCCTCTCACCTAGATTATTGTGATAACCTTCTATTGGTCTTCCTGACTTCACTCTTTCCTTTCTCTTATTGATGCCCTAAAGTATCTTCCAATGGTGAAGCTTTGACTGTTATCCCTTTTCTGAAAAAAAAAATCTTCAGTGGCTCCCTAGTATTCCAATAAAATTCAAATTCGTTAGCCTGGCAAGGAGGCAGCTAGGTGGTATGATCAATCCACAGACATTTATTAAGGGGCTACTATGTTCCAGGCACTGTACTAAGCATTGGGGATCCAAAAAATAAAACAGAGTGACTGCCCTCAAGGTGCTTAGAATCTAATGGGAGGGACAACAAATACGTATGTACAGACAAGCTTTATACCAGGATAAATAGGAAATAATCAAGAGGGAAAGCACTGAAATGGTAGGTTGGGGAAGGCTTCCTGTAAGGGGTGGAATTTTAGCTGGGACTTAAAAGAAGCCAGGGAGGTTGGTCATGGGAGCAGAGGAAGGAGCATCTCAGGCATGGGAGACAGCCAGAGACAATGCCAGAGGTGAGGGATGGAGGGTCTCGTTCACGGGACAGCAAGGAGGCCAGTGTCAAGGCTTCAAAGAGTACATGTTGGAGAGTAAGGTGGAAGAAGACCAGATAGGTAGGACAGGGCTATGTTATGAAGGACTTTGAATGACAGAATATTTGGTATTTGATCCTGGAGGTAATAGGGAGCCATTGGAGTTTATCAAGGGAGGGGAGGGGAGACATGATCAGACCTCTATGGTTTAGGAAAACCATTTTAGTGGCTGGATGGAGGATGGACTGGAGTGGGGAGAGACCTGAGGCAGACAGATTGCCCAGCAGCTACTTGAAGAGTCTGGGTAGGAGGTGATGAGGGCTTGCATCAGGGGGTAATAGTGTCAGAGGAGAGAAGGAGGTGTGTTGGAGAGATGCCGCAAAGGTGAAATCGATGGCTTAGATACAGGAGGGTGAGAGATAAGGAGGAGTCCAGGATGACTGCTAGGTTGTGAGCCTGAGGGGCCAGGAGGAAGGTGATGCCCTCTACAGTAATAGGGAAAGTAGGGGAAGACATGGGGTTGGAAGAAAAGATAATGAATTCCATTTTGGACATGCTGAGTTTCAGATGTCTACTGGACATCCAGTTTGAGATGTCTGAAAGACAGTTGGGTATATGAGACTGGAGGTCAGCAGAGAGGTTGGGGCAGGATAGGTAGATCTGAGAATCAACAGCATAGAGATGGAAACGAAATCCAGGGGAACTGATGAATAGAATGCTAGGCTTGGAGTCAGGGAGACCTGAGTTCAAATCCAGCCTCAGACACTTATTAGCTGTGTGACCCTCGTCAATTCCCTTTAACTCTCTGTGCCTCAGTTTCTTCTTCTGTAAAATGAGAGCTTTGGACCAAATGACCTCTAAGGCCTCGTCTAGCTCCAGCTCTACGATCCTTATATTTTGCCGGAGTGATTTGTTTGGATCTCTCCCCCTTGCTATGATTGTATACTACCTTACAATATTTTCATCTCTTGATGCGTTGAATACCCCCATCCTGCCCCACTTCGTCACACTAAAACTAACTAAATGATTTGAAAAAGAGGGCAGCTGGGTGGCATAGTGGATAGAGCACTAGCCCTGAAGTCAGGAGGACCCGAGTTCAAATCCGGCCTCCGATACTTGATACTTACTAGCTGTGTGACCCTGGGCAAGTTACTTAATCCCATTGCCTAACAAAAAACAAACAAACAAAAAATAAGATTCTTGGAGGCAGAATCTTTGTTCTTTGGGATGTGTCTTGAGTCACACAGTACATATTAGAGGCCAGGCTTGAACTCAGATATTCTTGACTCTAAGCCCAAGTCTCTAACCATTACACCAAGATGCTTCTGAAGAGCTTAACATATTCTTATGGAATTCAGTGCTCATCAAATTCAGCCCATTTTACACAGGAGAAAACTGAATTCCAGTTGGGATAAGAGACATGTCCAAAGTTCTATAGCTTCTCACTTGGCAGAAATGGGCCTCAAGGCCAGGTCTTCTGAATTCCAAGCTAAAGACCACTGGCTCTCTTCTCAGAGGACCGAGTTCGAATCTTTTCTCCATTACTTGCTACTCATGTGACACTGGGAAAGTCCCTTCTTTTCTCTGGGCTTCAGAGAAATGGGGTGTGGCAGCGACAGGAGGGTAACTGTACAGACTCACTTTCCTCCCCGGTTTAATTCTGTGATCACATGAGCCTGTGATTCTTCCGCTGGGTCTTTGCTATCAGTGCGGATGGGGAGAGATGGAATGGAGCGGTCGGGCTGAGTTCTCCCTGAGCCTCTCCTTTCTTTAGGACCTCCTCCCTTCCCCCATGTTGCTGTCTCAGTCACGCACACCACGAGGCTAGCGCCTTCTCTTGATTACCCCTATTTTCCCTTCAGCCCAGCCCCATTTGCCCTGGGCACGTAACCAGAAGGGACAGCAGAGGGGAAGAGAATTCCATCTTCACCTCCCCTCTCCGGGCTGGAAGTGGGCTAATTCAATAAGTCTGAGCTTGGAAGCCAGTGCCATCAGACAGGAGAAAAGGCAATCATGAAAACCAAGCTGGTATGTGTTCTTGCTTTTTCCGCATCTTATTTTTTTACCCCCTCCCTCCTTCCCCCCTTGTAAGTCAAATCTAACGGAAGTAAAATCAATCCACAAAAAATCAATTTCAGGCTTATTTTCACTTTTTTTTGGATACAAAACACAGAGCTCCCCAAACCAAGTTAAGCGAATCCCAGATGTGAGTTAGTTTCAAATGAAAAACACACCCCAGCATCTCAGGCAGAACCTCCACTCCTAAGAAACCGCTGATTGCCCCGACAGGGGAGCTGAAACAGAGAATTTTCTCCAGAGGCGCAGTTACCAAAGAGATTTGCCCGGGCTGTGGTGGAGAGGGGAGACTCTCGAAGATGAGGATTTTGGCTGCTTTTCCCTTGGGGAGGAGAGGGATGGAATTTAGGTTAATTAAGGCTCCAGGGTCACTGTCGAAAGGAGCTGGGGCAAGGGGAAGGAAGGAGCCTCTGAATCAATCGGTAGAAGGAGGAATGCCAAGCAAGCAGAACAGGGTATATGTAGAATTGGTGTCTAATGAACAAGTGCCTTATCCAAATTATCAACCCTGAAGAGAGAATATGGAGGGGGAAAGAAATGCATCCAAAGGAGACAGTGATCCTTATGCTTGTGGGCATTTGGGGGAATTTCCTTTCAAAGGCAAAATTATAGATGGCAGTTAAACTTTGGGAAAGTGACATGATGTGGAAATTAATATGTGGGTATAGATATGTATGTATTTATTTTTTCCTCCCCCCAAAAAAAAATCCAGAAGGGAAGGGAAAGAATGGGTCTTTGACCACATTTACTTCAGACATTCATTTTCCAAATTTGAACAAGATATCTACATGACACTTGGACTCTTCAACATTGGGCCGACATTGAGCACTTGGAGCAGTGGAACCAAAGCCATCTCCCGGTGAAAGATACCATTCTCATCAATGTCAGGCCACACATGGGCTTCCCAAACAGCCACTTGACTGCCTGCTCGCTCTCTCTCTCTCTCTCTCTCTCTCTCTCTCTCTCTCTCTCTCTCTCTCTCTCCCTCTCTCTCTCTCTCTCTGTGTTTTGCATAAAATAAAAACACTATTTGCACATTTTGGTCCGGCCATCTGTTTTGCTGAAGGGAAATATGGAAGCATTTGGAGTTTCTTTCTCTTTCCATGCTGGGTTGGGATACCCTCCTTCCAGTATGACAGGTCTGAATCTGGACTACTTCTACTCACACAGAGAGCAGCACCCTTCCCATAACCTGTAGGGTACAAGAAGGAATCCCATTAACTCTTTCAGGGCATAAACATGTTATTAGAGCAGGGGTGCATGCAATGTAGAAATGACGTGGGCACAGTGAAAGGTGCCCATCTTTGTTTTCTGTGATGCCCTGCCCAGATTATGGCCCTCTCACTCTTTGTGTCCCATATTAAAGAGCCCCAGGAATGGAGGCCAGGGATATGGCTTCCCCCTCCAGAGTATTCTAGAGGTCCTGGTGCACCTGCTTTAACTCTTTAAGGTCAAGGTGGTACTATAAACTGGCAAGATGCTTCCCTTCGTGAGCTGAAGAACTCCCCAGAGCTTGGTGCCTGCTGAAGATGGTCAGGATCAACTTACCCCCATCTGGGAAAATGGTCTGCAAATGGGAAGCTTTGGGAAAGTCCCAAGAAGAAAAGCGCACATTGCAGAGGCAGGGCAGGATGGTGAAAAGAGCGGAAAGATACAGCCAAGACCTGGGTTCTGGTGGTTCTGGGTAAGGCCTTTGGCCTCCTTTTGTATTCCTCCTGCTAGCAGAGCACCTATCTCCAACTTGCTTGGACTGATTGGTCTGGCCATCAAGTCCTTCGTAAGGATAGGAAAATTACTTGGCTTCTCAGGGCTTCAGTTTCCTCTATGAAACATGGGAATGGACTAGATAGCCTTTATGACCAGCCCCAACCTTCAGTGTTCCAGGGCACCTCCCAGCCTTAACATTCCTTGCTCTAAGGCCCTCCTTGCTCTGACATTCCCTGTTCTAAGGCCCCTCCCAGCTCTGACATTCTCTGTTCTAAGGCTCCTCCCAGCCGTGACATTACCTGTTCTAAGGCTCTTCTAGCTCTGACATTCTCAGATCTACTTTCTAAAATGAGGCCCTTGGCAGAGAGGGTCTGCAATTTTGTCATTCAATTAGATTTTATTGATAAAAATGAAAAGAAAAACTTTTAGTTCTAATGCTGTCTCACAACCATAGAGCTATAACTAAACTAGGCTTATATGTATATATAATATATAGTTTTAGTTTATGAACCAAACTACATATATATAATTTATTCAATTATACCTATAAATATACATTTACACACACAACACATGTACTATATATTTATATGATATACATACATTTGTATGCATATGTATACATATCAAAAGCTCATATTTACACAACATAAATACACGTATTTATGTTGGATATATATACACATATGTAGATAAATATATAGGCATTACATAAATATGTAACCTATACGTATATTACATACACATACTTATATATGTATAAATGTATTTATATTAAGCATATAGTCTGTAAAAGTACATACATGTACATGTATTCATTATATAAATATATAGTACATGCATGCACATTGTGTTATATAAATATATACTATATACATATACACAGCCACAGGAATTATATCAATATATAATGTATACATATATAGATATATACTATATGTGTATATAACATGTATTGTGTGTGTATTATATACACATGTGTACATATATACATGTATATTATATTTTATATATTATATACACATATGTGTATTACATACTCATATTATGTTTTCTGTATTATGCACATGCACATTGCATGTACCTAGATGCATATAATGTATGTATATATTATACATCTGTATAATATACATGTGTGTATGTGTGCATATTATATAAATATATAACGTGCAAATATATACATGTTTCCATCTGAGGCCAAGATTGTTGGGCACAGGGTGAGCAGGGTCTTCATGGAGCGATGTATAACCTATGTGAGATGAGATTGCACCCAAAGAGACACTATTCAGACCCCTGCCCAGGTCTGTCCTCCCAGGTTTCAGTCAGGAGGCAGTCCCAGCACCTACAAGGTAATGGCTGCTTCATAAATGTTTGTTGAATTGGATTGTGGAAGGACAGTCCAAATCCCTCCAGTGAGAGGCTAATAGCATCTCTCTGAGAGGGATTTATTCCCTCTTCAGCCTGGGCCCAATAATAATAGTGATTAATCGTTGGGAGCTGAATGCTGGCTCCCTGATTCCAAGTCTCCAGGCTTAACTGCTAATCCTTGGGCTTGGATGCGCCCCCAACTGCACCAACTTCTTTAGGCTTTAAAATTTGCTCCAGAAATGCCTGGAGACGAAGCTTGCTTGCGGTGTCTCACCACTTCTTCCCTCTGCCCCGCCCCCCTTCCCTCCCCCCCCCCGGGCCAGAGAAAGTGGCTAATGCAAAAAGGTGGAAGACAATGGCCGTGTCTGACCCATCTGTTCATTCCATCGGGGCTGAGGCCTCCAAGCTTGTCCTTCTTTCCAGAGGCCACCACACCTAGATCCTCACCCAGGAGCTAGGAGCCAGGCACATCAATGCTGTTTAGGTCCCTATTGGGAAACTACTCATTCTCTTCCCAAAGAAATAGAAATCATCCAGGAGAAGGAGTAGCCCTACGCCCTAAGGTGCTGGACTCTGCCTTGGGCCTGGTGCCCAGAAGCACTGGGTATGGTGCTTGAATGAGAAACAAGTCAGAATTCCACTTCTCTGTCAAAAGAGGAAAGTAGCCAAGGGTGTCTAGGGTCTTTTCCAGTTTTTTTTACATTTTACAGTTCTATGAATCAAAGGCTCGTCTCTGTCTGACGTTGATCCTGCCTGATCAGGGCCCTCCAGATTCCCAAGGGATGCAGCCCCCAAGCTCTCCTCCAACCCCCAGTCTTATCCTCACCCTAAACTTTTAAACTTGGAAGTAGTTGCAGGGGAAATATGATCCATATGGGGCATATTCACTTTTAAACTCATAAAGAGTGGGCATGCATGCACGTATGTGTGTGTGTGTATGTGTCCGTGTCCATGTCTGTGTCTGTGTTTGTGAGATGTCCAGTGTATTCAGCACTTAAGTAACTTGAGCTCCTGTCTGATGCTAAACCCAAGACGTCCCTGAAATTGTGGAGAAACATTAAGGTAAAGAGAAAAGATCAGTAAAATGAGAGGCAGAGGATCAGAGTTCACAACTTGGATCTCCTCTTGTAAGGAACTTTGGGCAACTCACGAAACCTCTGGGGATCTCAGTTTCTTCATTCATAAAATGGGGATGTGAGAGTATTAAAATAGATGGCTTCTAAGGGCCCTTCAAACTTTAAACCTATGATTCTCGGGCAAAGCCCACCCTTCCTCCCCAGTACCGATGAGTAGAGGAATCTCTCTCCCTGCTCCCCTTTGGGAAGAACACCTTTGGAAAAGGAGAGTTTCCAAAGCGCGACAAGGTCCCCATTGTTTCTACTGGAGGCAGGAACATGTGTTTCTTTGGAGATTGCTTACCTTTTAAACACTCAGCCGCTGAGTTTTTGCTCGTCAGACTTTTCCGTTTCTGGATAGCGGGAGGTGGGCCGGGTTTGGTAACCCGATCCCCCCCAGCCCCCCAAAAGCAAAGCCGTCTAATTTATAGAGGGTCTCCATTCTAATCATGTTGTTGCTCAGGCTTTGTTGGGTCTATAAATCATTTTTAATGGCAGTCGGAGAAGAAAGAAGTCGAAAAGCAAATTTTACATGACGTCCTCATCACCAGCAGTCTTTAATATCCTAAATCAAATGCTTTATGGCATTGCATGATGGGAGTTATGCAAACGAAAGGGATCTCTTTTTATTTTTATCATCCTATCTTCTTTGTCTCCCCACATTCATCTGGCATCTTCCTTCTTGGACTCGAATGCCTGTTCTTTATGGTCTGGGGGCTCTTTGGCTAGGGTCCAAGGGTCACCAGCATACCCTGATTATTGGTACAATAATGTGCCCCTGAGGTGGCCTCCAGAGGCCATAAGGAGAGGGGATTCATTAAGGAAACATAAGCCAGCCAGGCCTGCCCTTCCTCCAGCTCACCTGAGAGCTCCCTCTGCCATTGTGGGAAATCAGAATGATTAAAATAGAAAAAAAACAGTTGGCCAAAGAAAACAAAACAAAACAAAAAACAGGGGCAAAGTCTTGCATAGGGCAGATCCTGAACACAACTGGTCCCTAAACAACAATGTTGGGTAATTATCCTGTTAAGACGCCATAATCTGAATACCCTGTGCTGTATAACTACATTGAGAACTGCACTGAGCTTAGGACATTTATAGTATCGCGCTGCTGAAATCACTCGCCCCTCTAATGGTTGTTCCCTACCTCTGATTGCCCACGTTGAATATCTGAAGAGTCACTAAATGAGTGCTTTTGCTGTTGAGTTGTTTCAATGGTGTCCGACCATTTGTGACCACAGTTGGGGTTTTCTTGGCAGAGACACTGGAGTGGTTGGCCATTTCCTCCTCCAGATAATTTTTACAAATGAGGAAACTGAGACAAAAAGAGTTAAGTGACTTCCCCAGGGTCACACAGCTAGTGAGTGTCTGAGGCCAGATTTGAACTCAAGAAGAAGAGTCTACTAGATTTCAAGGTCAGTGCCCTGGACAAATACATGAAATTCATGGTTTCCCCATTCTATCTCACCTTTCTGTCATTTTTTCTAGATTTGCAGTGATAACCTCTTCACGAGGTCATCTTCCCAGCCCCAGAGTTCTTCCTGTCTAGGAAAGAAGCAGTGTCAACATTAGTGTGCTGGTGGCTAACTCTACTCCGTTTGCTTTTAACAGGGAAACTAGGAGAAAATGACACTTGAGGAATACATTTCTAGTGGTGGCATCAACAATGGCTTATCTTATCCTAGAGAGATGGTTCAAGGAGCATGACAATCTTCCTCGTCCCCCCTCAACTCATAATGGATAGTCCATTCCCTTTGCTGTCTATAGTTATGTGGGATCCTGAGCAAAGACAAAAGAGGGATTGAGATGTTTGTAGAAATAAAGATGGGGGATATGTACTCCAAGAGTATAGGGTGAATCAACAAGCGTTTATTATGTTCCAGCAACTGTGCCAAAGGCCTGGGGGAGGGGAGACAAGCCAAGACAGGGTCTGTTGTGGACAAAGACTTTTAGCTTTTGCCCCAGACGAGGAATTCCTAACTTTGGTTAGATACAATATGGTATGATGGAAAGGTCACTGGGCCTCGAGTCAAAAAAAACCTGGATTCAAGTCCCACCTCCAGCATGTAATGAGCTACATGACCATCGAAAAGTTACAACCTCTCCCAGCTCAGTTCCTTATCTGTAAAATGGGAATAATAATGCTTCCAGTACCCACCTCACAGAGAAAAAGTGAGGAAATCTCGCAAACCTTGACATATTATAGAAATGAGTCCTTTTCTTTATTTTCCTTTTTTTTTTTTTTTGAGAATTGTACTTTCCTGTCATAGTTGGAGAACCCTGAACTACTAGAGCTGGAAAAGACTTCAGAAGTCAGCTAGTTCAAGTGTCTTATTTTACAGATTGGGAAACTGAGTCTGAGAAAGGGGAAATGTCTTACCCAAATGGAGGCAGTTTAATGATGCATAGATAGACCAGGTATTCATCTGGAGTCAAGAAGACCTGAGCTCAAATCTTGCTTCAGACACACTTACCTAGTGACCCGAGTCACTTTACCTTTATCCCCCTCAGTTTTCTCAACTGTAAATGGGGATTTTCCTCTCATGATTGTTGTGAGGATCAAATGAGATAGTATGTGCAAAGCTCTTAACATACTTCTTGGCAACAGTAGGTGTTTAATAAATACTTGTCCACTCCCTCACAGTTTACATGATTACTTGTTGACCAAACCAGGACTAGAATCTTAGGTTTTTGGCCCATACTTTGCAGTCCCCATCTTTCCAGGAAACTAGAGAGAAATTGGTTCCTTTTTGACTTCATGTCTCCAGCACATAAGCAGAGTGACTGGCACATAGTAGGTGCTTAATAAATTCATATTGAGTGATAGATTGATATTTTGAGTAATTTGTAGCCCTGGAAGCTTGGCACTCACCCAGGATGGTGACTTGTAAATATGCCCACAGGGTCCTCCATTAGTGACCCATCATTCAGGGCCTCCAAACAAAATTCTGTTTCTTCTAAGAAGATCTGTGTAACTAGTTCATCTCTCTTGTGATTTCCTTTGGAGCTATTATTATTTGTGAATATCCCATTATCTGCAGTAGTATGTGAGAGCCCAGTGGGCAGAGACTATTTCATTCTGTAATTTTAAAAAGTATCCAACAGATCCAGCAGGTGGCATTTAAATAAACTTACCCTGAATTAATGGGAATCATTCACTAAGTAGATAAGATAATAAGATAGTAAAATAGTGGATGGTGGGCAATGTCTTGACTTGCTTGTGAATTTGATTTGTGAGGCAGGTGTACGAAGAGCCTCATTCCCCCTTACAGAGTCATCAAAATCCATTGGAAAGACAAAAATCAAGAGCAATGGTGATGGCCTGGGATGCAGTGGATGGCCTTGGTGTTTTTGATGTCCGACCAAGTTCTAAGGTCTCCAAAGCATCTGCTTCAGCCACCTTTGTGGTCATCGGAACAGATTGTTCTCATCTGCCCATTCCATCAAGAGAAATCTTCATATGCTTGGGGTCAACATCCCCCTAAATCACCAATGGGTTTGAGGCCTGTCAGGTACTCCTCACCCTCATTTAGCCCATCTGCCAAGATGGTTTTACTAGGGTGTGGCTGCTATGCATGCTACAACTTCTTGGAGTCACAAGTAAGAGTTAGCTGACAGATGAATACCAAAGGTGGATGAGTAGCCCTGAAAAGGGCTCAGCACTGCTCACACCAGAGGTGCTAGTCCATCCTGAGCACTCCATATACCCCTAATCATTCACTAATTAGATAGCCAAAGCATCTCACATGGTAGAAAGAACAGTGGTCTTAGAGTTAGAAAACTTGGATTGGAGTTTAGCACTTTTCACCCTTGAAAAGTCACAACCTCTCTGAACCCTAGCCTTCTTATCGGCTATAGCAGCTGAAGCATCTTCCCTTCTCCTATATAGAGTCCCCACACAAGCTATCCCAGGATGAATATACTTCGTGGGTCAAAATCTACCTAAAAACAACAACAACAACAACAGGAAATCATTGCTTTTCTAGTCATCTAGAGGAGGTTAAAAAACTAAAATCATCAAATAAAAAAGCTTAATAAGAACAGTAGGGGAGCAGCTAGGTGGCACAGTGGATAGAGCACCAGCCCTGGATTCAGGAGGACCTGAGTTCAAATCCGGCCTCAGACATATATCACTTACTAACTATGTGACTGTGGGCAAGTCACTTTATCCCATTGCCTAGCCCCAAAAAAAAAATTAAAAAAAGAACAGTAGGAATGGACCATTTATAACATAGTCTCCAAGAAAAAAGATATATGTACATATCTTGGAGAGTGATACATGTGTGTGTATGTGTGTGTGTGTGTCCCCACATCAGCAGGGACAGTGAATATGCTTAGGGCAAAGATGAGGAGATGCTTACACGCATACAAGTAGGGAATAGGCATGACCAGGGCAACTCACACCTACACATGCCGTTGCTACCACTCAAACTCCTCCTTGACATTCTTAACTAGCATGTATTCTCTGTGAGGTGTTGCTCCCTGATTGTCTTGTATGGAGACTTCTGGGCAGAGCTCCATTGGTCTCATGGTCATGTGTCTCCACCGGTCTTTTGGTTGCCAAACCTCTCTCTTTGCTACTGGCCTCTAGGTGTAAAGAAATGCTCTTTAAGTGATGTACTGTCTGGTTCTTCTCTACTTAAATGCAGTGGCTAGAAAGCCTCTCCCTGCTAATAGGACTGGAGGGACAGAGAAGGGCCTGACAGTTCTTTAGTCACAGCGGTGTCTGTAAGCTGCCACCCCCAGCTGAGGATTTAAGCCATGCTTTTATCTGACAAGGTTAGGGAGGTCTTTGACTCCTGTTTAATTTTCTTTTGGGAAGCCTATGCTCTAAACGCATTGCAAGCCTCTACCAAATAAAGCATAGAGTTATGACAAAGAGTTTTTCTGAGACTGCCCCCTCTTCCACATACTTGTTAGGTTATTAATGAATAATTGTCATGTAACTTAATCTTTTTTAGAATAGGAATTATAAGCAAAGGCATTTTCTCCCTCTCACACGAATGTGCTTCTTTCTCCAGGTTTTTGTGAATTGCTTTCTCCTAATTCTCCTCCCAATTATCCAAACATAGCAGCTCTGTCTCTTTTGCTGGGTCTTTAACCATCTCATTCCCACCAACTGTGCCGGTTCTCCAAGTCTCTGTCCTGGATCCTCTTAAAACCTTTCTAGGTTGGTGCAATAGGGAGAATGCCGGACCTGGAGTCAGAAAAACCTAAGTCCAAATCCAACCTCAGACATTTACTAACTGTGTGACTGTGGGCAAGTCACTTAACTTCTGTTTGCCTCAGTTTCCCCCTCTGTAAAAGGGGGGAAATAATAGCATCTATCTCCCACGATTGTTGTGAGGATCAAATAAGATAAAAATTTCAAAACCCTTAGTGCAGCACCTGGCACATTGTAAGCAACGTACATATGAGGGGCAGCTAGGTGGCGCCATAGTAGATAGAGCAGTGGGCCTGCAGTCAAAAAGACTCGTCTTCCTGAGTTCAAATCTGGCCTTAGACGCTTACTAGCTATGTGACCCTGGGCAAGTCACTTGACCCTGGTTTGCCTCAGTTTTCTCATCTGTAAAATGAGCTGGGAAGCCAGTTAAGGATCTTTGCACATAATAATAATAATAATAATAATAATAATAATAATAATAATAATAATAATAATAATAATAATAATAATAATAATAATAAAAGGGGTTATGAAGAATTGTACATTATTCAACAACAACATGAATCTTAGCTGTTCTTATTATCTGCCTTAATTCTTGTGCACCTTGTTGATTACCTGCAATTTATCTGGTCTATATCTCGTTCATACATAGCCATTTTATGTTGTCTCCCTCATTAGACTTTGAACTTCTTGACAGCAGGAACTATTTTTTTGTCTTTTTTTTTTGCACCCCCACAGCTTAGCACCGTGCCTGCTACATTGTAGGTACTTTATAAATGTCAATTAATTGATTGATTGGTACCCATTTGCCACTCCCAGATTAACTTTACATTTTCCTCCCTGTTTTTCCTTTCTGTCCCTCCCTAGAAAGAGGAAAATCCTTTCGGATCCAGGAGACAGCCGACTTAGGGTCACATCTAACTAAACTCTGTTGCCTGTGTAACCTAGGGCAAAGTGCTTCCCCTCTCTGGACTGACATTTCCTCATGTGTAAAATGAGACGGTTGAATTAGCTGATCCCTCACGTCCCTAAATCCTATGATCTTTAATTTTCCTACAGAAGCCAGGAAGATTTTTCTTTTCTCCTAGGGCAGCCTCAGAAATGAGGGTCAGCACCTTGTATTTGAAATTCAGGGGGAGGTGATTAGCCATGGTAGCCCTGGGGGCGCTTGCTAGAGATTTTGGAATTGTAACCTTTCCTAAGATGCAATCAGAGCAATTTCCTCAGTCTACTTTTGGTCCTGGTAAATCATTGATGACGACTGCCTTTTAACCCTGTGGGCCACAGCCCCCTCGGCCTCTTGGCCTCGGTGGAGCAGCTGAAGGGGGAAGGTTTCTTCCAGCCCAGGAAGCCCTGCAGACCAAGTGGTACCGAGCATGACGCCACTCTAGGGCCCCTCTACTAGCAGCTATCTGGCCTCAACTGGAAGTCTCTGGTGAGGGGGAACCTCTTACCTTCCTCATTTTCTTGTTCTGGGACTGAGATCTAGCCTGGAGCCATCAAGACAACTGGAAACAACTTTTAGAAGTGGAAACAAGAGGAACCAACTTTCCAGTTCCTCATCTGTAGTATAGGGATAACACTATAGTGCCTGACCGGGGGGGGGGGGGGGGGGTGAGGATGAAATGAGATGGTTGTTAAGCTCTTTCAGACAGGAAAATGCTATAGAGACGCAGCCACTGTTGTTATTGTTGTTACTGTAAGTTGCCATTTTCACCCCTTAGGCCTCCCAGAAATGATATCAATCCTAATGTGAGGAAACCCAGACACTCAGGAGATGAGTTGTTCTAGAGAGTCAGATTTTTGAGACAGATAAATGGAAGGGAGGAAGGAAGGAAAGAAGGAAGGAAGGAAGGGAAGAGGAAAGGAAGAAGGGAAGGAAGGAGGGAAGGAAGGAAGGAAGGAAGGAAGGAAGGAAGGAAGGAAGGAAGGAAGGAAGGAAGGAAGGAAGGAAGGAAGGAAGGAAGGAAGGAAGGAAGGAAGTGAAGAGGAAAGGAAGAAGGGAAGGAAGGAGAGAAGGAGGGAAGGAAAGAGAGAGGGAAGGAAGGAGAAAGGGAGGAAGGAAGGAAAGAAGGAAGGAAAGAAGAAAGGGAAGGAAAGAGGAAAGGAAGAAGGGAAGGAAGGAAAAAAGAAGGAAGGAAGGAAGGAAAAAAGGAAGGAGGGAGGGAAGGAAAGAGAGAGGGAAGGAAGGAGAAAGGGAGGGAGGGAATGAAGGAGGGAAGGAAGAAAGGAAAGAAGGATTATAGGAAGGAAGGGGGAAAGGATGGAGGGGAAAAGGGAGGGAGAAAATGAAGGAGAGAAGGAGGGATGAAAGGAAGGAAAGAAGAAAACAAGCATTTGTTTCGCATCTACTATGTTCCAGGCACTGTGTTAAGCATTTAAGTTGTTCAGTTATTTCAGTTGTGTCCTACTCTGAATGAGTCTATTTGGAGTTTTCTTGGCAAAGATACTGAAGTGGTTTGTCATTTCCTCCTCCAGCTCATTTGACAGATAAGGAACTGAGGCAAACAGGGTTAAGTGATTTGTCCAGGGTCACACAGCTAGGGAGTGTCTGAGGCCAAATTTAAACTCAGGTCCTCCTTATTCCAGGCTTGGCCTTCTATGTACTACCTATTTGCCTCCCGGTGCCTTCAGTGCCCATGAATAATTCTGAAAGCTTCTCTTAAGACTACAAATTTCAGGGCAGCTATGTGGTGCAGTGGATAGAGCTCTGGCTCTGGAGCCAGGAGGACCTGAGTTCAAATCTAGCCTCAGACACATGTTGCCTACTTAGCTGTATAACCCTAGGCAAGTCACTCAATTCTGATTGCCTCAGCTAAAAAAAAAAAAGAGAGACTACAAATTTCAGAAGACCTTTCTTAGTGGAGAAATTTTGCACACTAGGAAAACAGTATGTTGGCTAGACCCCTAATTATGAATTTATAAGAGGATGTGGACAAAAGTTGCCAAGGATGGTCAGGCAAGGATGGTTTTTGATTCCACATCCATAGGAGACCTGGAGCATGCATGTACCAATATAAACAAAGCAATGCATATATAGATGTATATACAAACACATATAATCTATATAGACAGATAGATAACTAGATTGTGCACACAGATGTATATGTCCATAGATGTCACAGATAACTAGAGCCATAACTAGGGCGAAGCCACTACAACTTTGTTTCACAGTGCTGAAATTGATAGGGTACTGAGAGCGCCTATGAAATAAAGGATGTAATGTAAACGTAAAGTAAATGTAAAGTGGGCCCTTAGAGAACATTTCATCTAGGCTTCTACCCTCCTGGCTACCCTACAAAATTTCATATTTTGCTTTAAAAATTTAACCCTCCCCCAAAGACATAAGCATTCCAGTATACAGAGAAGAACAAAAAAAAAAAAGAGGAACATATATGAAACTGAACTTTTATATAGTATGTCAAAGTGTACATTGAATCTAACACAGTCGTAACCAAATAGACCTGTTTTCTCATCTCTCCTTTGAAACATGTTTTTTATTTGTTTCTGTATTTAATGTTGAAAATGTCCAGGGCTCTTTCCACTGTAGGAAACTGCCTCTTACCAAATGATGGGGAATCCCTAGGCCAGGATCCAAGTCCCCTGGACCATCTGCCTTCTCACCTCTCCAGTGCAGGGCTGTCACAGTGTCTGGCTGGAGTCATCAGCCCCAACTGAATGGTGACAACAATTCCTCCAGCCAGTGGAACGAAGACTGACGCCTTGTGAAAAGCTGACAGAGCCGCCTATGTCACTGCTCCATTGGCTGCAGCTCTAGGGCCCAGAGTGCAAGTCAGGCTGAGGTGGCAGACACTCTGTCCCCCAAAGCTATGTCTTCTCCCTTAATGAGGCCACCGTTGTGACAAAGCCGAGTTACACAGCCGGTATGGGGAAAATTGGAATTAATTTTCACCTCCAAAGGTCAAGTATGCTAATGAACTCTTGTTTCTTTGTTTTTTCCCTTCTCTCCTATCTTCCTCTAAGCCCTTATTAATAGATTTTTCGAAGACAAATGGGAACAAAAATAGGGCAAGAGGAAGTCTCTTTCTTTGATTTGTCTTCTTTGCCTTTATCCTGCTTCTTCCTGAGGGTGGGCCTTGGGGCAGTGCCATCTGGCCCTTTGTACAGAGGCTGAAGCAGCCTCTGAAGGGCATATAGCTAGCATGGCCAACCACAGCCTGCCTGTGACAGTAGGTCATGGACATAAAGCCGGAAGAGGCATTAAGGTTAGTCTGGTCTAACCCAGAGGAAGATAACTAAGACCCAGAGACATTAGAGAATTCTCTCAAGGTCACCCAGCTGGTCAGCATTCATAAACTAACAGATTCCGACCTGGAAGGGACTTCCAAAGGCCAGCTAGTCTAGTTCTCTGCTTTTACAGATTAGGCAACTGAGTCCCAGAAAAGCAGAGTGAGTGTCCCCGATGTCACACACATTGTAAGAGTTAGAGACCAAACATCTATTCGAGTTGTGATTCCCAGTCTGGAGTTTAGGTAGACAACCCCCCATTCAGGAAGTCAACATTTTACAGGTGAAAAAATCTGGGGCCCAGAAAAGGGATATCAATTGCCCAAGTCACTTGGATGGTAAGTGACAGAGTTAGGGCTGAAACCCAGGAATTCTGGGTCCAGATCATTCATTCTTTCTAATTCATCACATTTCTTCAGCTTCTTTACTCCATCCTTCTGTATGCTGCAGTTTCATTTAAGAGGTAACCCTGCCTTTGGGCAGAATGAGGCTCTATCCCTCATTCATTCATTCATTTCACTCATTAAAATACTACCATGAGACCCAAAGCAGTTAGGTTGTACAATGGACAGAGCATTGGACTTGGAGAAGGGAAGACCTGAGTTCAAATCCAGCACCAGACATTTACCATGTGATCCTGGGGAATGTCAGTTAATAAACATTTATTAAACTCCTACTATGTGCCAGGCACTGTGCACAGTGCTGGGGTTACACCGAAAGGTAAAAGAGAGTCCCTAATCTCAAGAAGTTAGCAGTCTAATGAGGGAGACAACACGTAAAAAACAATGTACAAACAAGATATTTACAGAATGAACTGTAGAAAATTCACAAAGGGAAGGCACTAGCGGGGATTAAGCAGGTTTAGGAAACGCTTCTTGTAGAATGTAGGACTCCAGTTAGGATTTGAAAGAGGCCAGGGAAGCCAGGAGGAAGAAGGGAGAAAAGAGACCATTCCATGCAGGGGGAGCAGCCTGTGGAAAATGTCTGGAACAGAGACATCTTGTTTTAGGAACAGTAAGGAGGTAGCTAGGTGGCTCAGTGGATAGGGAACTGAGCCTGAAATCAGGAAGACCTGAGTTCAAATCCAACCTCAAACTAGTGGTATGACTCTGGGCAAATCACTTAATCTCTTTTTGCCTTAATGGATTGGAGAAGGAGATGTGAACTACTCCACTGTCTTTGCCAAGAAGACCCCATGGCCAGTATTGGTGTGTCATGGTCCATGGGGTCACGATAAGTCAGACACTCACTAGCTGTGTGACCCCAGGCAACTCACTAAATCCTGGAGAAATGAATGGAAAAGCGCTTCAGTATCTTTGCCAAGAAAATCCCATGAACAGTGTTGTCCGTATGAAGAATCAGGACTGAGCAGCAACAAGGAGGCCAGTGCCACTAGATTGAAGAGTGCATAGTGGGGTGTGTAAGGTGTTAGAAGATAAGAGTGGGAGTGGGTGCAGGTTATTCAGGGCTTTGAACACTACAAAGAAGATTTCATATTTGACTTATATATTTGATCCTGGAAATGATAGGGAGTCACTGGAATATATTGACATAGTCAGACTTGAAAAAAAAGTCACTTAAAAAAATCTACCTGCCTCAGTTTCCCCATCTGTAAAATGCAGATAAAAAGAACACTCCAAATCTCCCAAAGTTGTTGTGAGGATAAAATGAGATATTATTTGCAAAGTGCTTTGAAAACCTTAAAATACTTTATAAATACTAGTTATTTCCAGTTGTTCAGTAATGTCCAACTCTTTGTCACCCCTTTTGGGGGTTTTCTTGGTAAGGATCCTAAGGAAGTTTCCCATTTCCTTCTCCAGCTCATTTGACAGATGAGGAAATTGAAGCAAACAGGATGATGTGACTTGCCCAGGGTCACACAGCCGGTAAGTGTCTGAGGCCAGATTTGAAATCAGGAAGATGAGTCTTCCTGACTGCAACCTTATGTTCTGTGCACTGTCCCACCTAACTTTTCAAAGTTCAGAGCCCTCAAATGTTTCAAAAGAACATGAAAAATAGAAATGGTGGAGGGACAGAATGGGAAGATAATGGGATAATACCCAAAGGTCATTAGAAAGTGAGAGTAAGGAGAGAGGAAGGGAGAGGCCAAAACATTCCAGCAGGATGAGGAGGAGGTAAGGAGCAGAGCATAGAACTGGGAAGTGAGAGACCTTAGTACTGGCTTCTGGCCTCAGTAAGCTATGTGCCCTAAACCCTGTGCAAATCATTCTCTTTCTCTGCACCTGAGATTCCCCATTTTTAAAGGGAAAGGGGGGAAGGAAATGACCTGAGATCTCCTAGGTCTAAAATGTTATTCTCTATGATCTCAGAAAGAGATGCCATCCTCTGTTCTAAGACTACTCCTACCACTGACATTCCATATTCTAAGCTCTCTTCCAGCTCTGGCATTCCCTGTTCTAAGGCCCCTTCCAGCTCTGACATCCCCTGTTCTAAGACCCCTCTCAGCTCTGACATTCTCTGTTCTAAGCCCCACCCCTTGCAGTCTATGTTCTAAACTCTCTTCCATCTCTGACATACTATAATTCTGTAATTGCTTAAGTGAGCCAGCCTCTAACCAAGGCTTCTGCCTGGCTGGAAGAAGGTCTCCTGGTCAAGGAGGAGGAAGAGAAGAAAGAGCAAAACTTGCTTCAGGCAGAAGTTGGGGTCAGACCTAGGAGGTGTGCAGGAAATAGCAAGGAATACATGACGGGAGACACGTATATGAATCCGAATAGAGTCACTGAGAAACCAAGCGTGAAAGAAGCCGTGTGGAGGCTCCGGCTGGAGTTTTTTGTCCTAAGTCACACCAAAAAGTCATGCCAAATAAGGAATGGGGCCTAAGAGGAAAACACAGAACCTATTTCCCCTGGGTGGAACCCTACAGATCTGACTCGCTCCTGCTTTAATCAGATGTAAAACTCCCTTTAAAGCACAGGGGGAGACACAAGTCCAAACCACTTCAACGGCAGAGGAGCCAAAGCCTGAAACAAGCTTAAAATTCAGAAAACTGATTTCTTCCCAATCTCGTCAAATGGAGTCAGATCTACTTGAGATCAGCTGTCAGCTGATCACTCCAGTGACCTCTCTGATGACAAAAGAGGGTCCCTGGCCATGCTGTGTCCAACCTCCCCCTCCAGGCCATTTGACTGGGATGCTAGCTGACTCCCAAACTGCATCAACCAGTGCTTGCTCAGCCTGGGGGCCCACAAGGCCTAATCCCAACCCCTCCTGCTCCATTCTCCTATAGCAGGGTTCTGAACACTTTTTTTTATTTGTCATTGTGCCCTTTGGCAATCTGGTGGAGTTTATGGATCTCTCCTCAGAATTAAGCTACATAAAATACATATGATTACAAAGGAAACATTATGCTAATTACAGTTACCAAAATGTTCATTTTTTGAAAGCCCAGGAATCCTGATTAAAAACTTCTAGGGGCTTGTGGAGAATTGAGCTTCCCAGACTCTGTGAATGATTTGGGGGCCTTTTCATCCCCCCGATTTTTTTGAGGCAATCGGGTTAAGAAACCTACCCAGGTTCACATAGCTAGTAAATGTCTAAAGCTAGATTTGAACTCAGGTCTCCCTCACTCCAGGCATCATTTCATTGGAGTAAGTAGCTCCCAGAGAGGAAATCCCCTCACCAATATAGACTGTTATGGTTCCATATAAATCTCAAAGGAAACAGAGGAGAGGCAGAAATGGGGGTGGGGGGAGAAGGCCTTGGAGGTATGGTAGTACCAAAGCAAGGAGGTGGGTCAGAAATGATGTGAGTCAGCTCCATGGACTACAGGGCTTCCTACAGATCTCTTGACACATTGTATAGACTTCAAGCAGACACAGTTTATGTTAGCCTACACTCTTCATCAAGAACTGACCCATCTGTCATATGTCTTTGACATTTTTCTCTGTCACTTCTTCCTTTCACTCCCAGTTCTGACCTCCGGAATCAAAGAGAACAAATAGAATACATATGTTTTCTCTATCACAGACTTTGAAATATTGTTGTTCAGTCATTTCAGTCCTGTCTGACTCTTTGTGACCCCACCTTGGGGTTTTCTTGGCAGACATACAACTGGATGGTTTGCCATTTCCTTCTCCAGCTCATTTTACAGGTAAGGAAACTGAGGCAAACAGGGGTAAGTGACTTACCTAGGGTCATACAGCTAGGCTGGATTTGAACTCAGGTCTTCCTGACTCCAGACCCAACACTCTATCTACTAGGTCACATAGGTACCCCCTTGAAATATTGGGGAACAATTATCCTGTTCCTGTCTTTTCTCCAGTCTTCTCTAGGCTTACCATCCCTGTTTCCTTCAACTCTCAAAGCTTAGCTTACAAAACACCTTCTGTATAAAGCCTTACCTGTCCTGTGTCCCCCCTCCCCACCCCCCACCCCCGCCAGTTCCCAGAGCCTTCCTTCCAAAGTTACTTTGTATGCATTGAGTGTGTATACATATGTATATATGTGTATATGTAGCTATATATGCGTATATTTATGTGTGTGCTATGTATACATGGTGTCTCTCCTAATAAAATATAAGTCCCTTGAGGACAGGGCCTTTTTTTTCTTTCTTCCATATTTGCCTTTGTTTCCCCAGTGCTGAGCATGGTGGTTGGCCCATAGCAGATGCTTTATAAATGTTTGTTGATCAACTGATTGATTGAATGTGTGTGGGGGGGAACCCCATCAACAACTCAGTCCCAACTACAACTTCACTTCGATCAACTTCAAGCCATTTGGCAGAAGCTATTTGGAAGGGGAGTTACTTAAAAAAAAAAATAATAAGGTGGAGAATTTAATATTTCAGCCCATCAGGCAACAACAATGGAGCTGCTCCCATCCTGTCCTTAAGGTAACCCTGTTTCTCTGTTAAAGATTGCCACCACCTTAGCTCACACCTGGCTGTTTGTTGCCAGATATTTAAAAAAGAAAGGAAATGAGAAACACTTTCTGTCTCAGCCCCAGGGCAGAATGGTTCAAGACAGGAGATTTTGAGATTTCCCTTAAAGGCCATGGAAAATGGAGAAGTTAGTAGGGTGGGATGCTATGGAAGAGGAGGTCTCTGGTGGAGAGAAGAAGGGGGTGGGACAAGCTACCCTCAGTGAGAAGAGGTGAGACCTTTGAGAGGAAGGAAAGGAGTTAGGAGAGTCACGGTTAAGAGAAATCTCTGCAGATTAAAGCCAGTCAATAAATTGACACACCCTACCTCCATCTCTCATCAGGATGGAGAGAGGATGGTGTGAGAAGTAGCACCTCTTTCCCCATCTCCAGGACCTGAAGGGGGCTCAGAAGGTGTGATAACTCCTTTTGAAGACTCTTGGTGTTCTGTCAGCACCCTAGGATTTCCCAGGTATCACTAGGGCTTTCTTTTTCACACATCTGTGACTGATGAGCAGGGAATATAAACACCTCATTAATGTTATAATTCACTACTTGGAACTGAGACCTGGGGAAGGAGAAGGAGGAGGAGGAGGAAGAACAGAAAGAAGAGGAGGAAGAAGAAGAGAAGGAAGAACTGGAGGAGTAGGAAGGTGAAAAGGAGGAAGAAAAGGAAAAGGAAAAAGAGGACAGTGTAAAGAAGGAGGAGATAGAGGAGAAAAAAATGGGACAAAGAAGAGAAAGGAAGGAAGAGAAGGAGAAGGAAGAGAAGGAGGAGGAGAAAAAGAAGAAGAAAGAAGAGAAGGAAAAGGAGGAGAAGGAGAAAGGTGAAGTGAAGGAAGAGGAAGAAGTAGAGAAGGAGGAAAAGTAGGAAGAAGAAGAGAAGGGAAAGAGGAGGAGAAGGAGAAGAAAGAAGAGGAAGAGGGGGGAGAAGAAGGAAAAAGAGGAAGAAGAAAAGGAGGAGGAGAAAGAGAAGGAGGAAGATGAGAAAAAGGAAGAGAAGGAGGAGGGTGAAGAGAAGGGAAGGAGGAAGAGGGGAAGGAAGAAGAGAAGGAGGGGGAAGAGAAGAAAAAAGAGGGAGAAAAAGAGATGGAAGAGAATGAAAAAGTGGAAGAGGAAGAGAAGGAGGAAAAAAGAGGAGGAAAAAGATGAAGAAGAAGAGGAGAATGAGAAAATAAGAAAAAGAAGAAGAAGAAGAAGAAGAAGAAGAAGAAGAAGAAGAAGATGATGATGATGATGATGATGATGATAATGGAGGAGGGAGGGGAAGAGGAGAAGAAGATGATCATAACAATACAGGTAGGCTCTATCTCCATTTCCTATCCCTGAAGTGCAGCCTCTCCTCACCTTCCTTCCTCCAATACATCCCTCAGGCACCAAGCATTTTCTGATTTCACCACATAAATGCTAGTGCTGTCTCTCTAACTCTCTTATGTTTCATTATTTTATATTTATTCTGTATATACTTGCATATGTTCTCATCTTCCCTATTAGAGTGTAAGCTCCTTGAATGTAGAAATCATTTTTTTTTATCCCCAAGGGATAAAAGTACCACATAGTAGGTACTTAATAAATGCGTGTTTGTTGATGAGTGACTCACAGATTTAAAGTTAGATGGAAACTCAGAGGTGCTGTAGTCCAACCTCCTCATGTTTCATATGAGAAACCTGATGCTCAAAAATTGAAATGACTTGTTTGGAGTTGCACAGCTAGTATGTTATGGAAAAGAATTTGGTCTGTGGGCCTCCAACTCCAAATGCATCTCTCTTTCCAAAGTGCCATGTCGCCTCTGAGTTCTAGAGGGTTGCTTGAGGTTATGTGACTTGCCAAGGGTTGCCTAACTAGTGTTAGAAATGGAATGGTAGTAGTAGTAGTAGTAGTAGTAGTAGTAGTAGTAGTAGTAGTAGTAGTAGTGGTAGCAGTGGTGGTGGTAGTAGTAGTGGTGATAATAATAGTAGCAGTAGTAGTAATAGAAATAGTAGAAGTAATAGTGGTAATAATATTAGTAGTAGTAGTAATGATAGTAGTAGTGGTAATAGCAGCAGCAGCAGCAGTAGTAGTAATAGTTGTAGTAGTAGTAGTATGGTATAGTAATTGTAGTGGTTGTTGTAGTAATAACAAAAGCTAGAATTTATATAGCACTTTAAGGTTTGCAAAGTGCTTTACGAATATTATTTCAATTTAACCCAGATCTTCCTCCTGATAAGTCCAATGGTCTGATTACTGTACTGTGTATAGTACCATGACAGCTAGGTGGTATGTAAAATGTTGGGCCTGGAGTCAGGAAGACTTGAGTTTAAATCCAGTCTCAGACATTCACTAGCTGTGTGACCCTGGGCAAGTCATTCAATCCATTTGCTTAGTTTCCTCAAATTTAAAATAAGGATAGTAATAACCCCTACCTCTTAGAATTGTTGTGAGGCTCAAATGAGGTAATATTTGTAAAGCATATAACAGGGGGCTCAACACTCTAATAAATGTCTGTTCTCTCTTCATTCCCTCTACAATAATACTAATAGTAGTAGTGTAGAAGTTGTGATCAGGGGAATCCCTAATGGGCTGGACTGGGGCACTTCCCATGGGGCAAGACATATGTTCTGCCCCTTGCTGAGAGATGAGTTCCTGACCAGGGCACTGCCTCGATGATTATTGATGACTGAGCACCCGACTGGCTCCATGGGAAGTGCTCCAGTCTAGCAAATCAGCTTCTTCTGACCCCTGCCCCCATTCCTTGCTACAGTCTAATGAGGAGAAGCAGGAAGAAGGGAAGGAAGAGGAAGAGAAAGGTGAGGATTATGAAGTTGGGGGATGAGCAGAACAGCTGCCCAAATCATTTCAAAAAGTGATTTGACCCTCTGGAAAACTTTAATTGCTGATAATAGCCAACCTGCTGGGTGGTATTTTATTAAAGCTAATGGATTTTTATGGGACATTTCTCACATTGTGCTCCTCTAGCCTCAGAGAAAACATTAAATATTAAAAGGAAAGCTTGGAGTTGCTGTTTCAAGGATGCCCTGGTGATAGATTAGGTTTCCCGCAAGTTAGAGACCCAGGGCCAACACTCTGACAGCTTTCCGAGAGTCTGTGCAGTCTGGCCAGAGAAAGGTGAGTGAGATTGTAGCCTTGGTGGTGGCCTGAGCCCATGAGTTGCCAGAACCTTGGCAGCCCAGCAGAATGGTTCCCCTGCTTTTTGTTGTTTTTCTTTCTTTCTTTCTCTTCCTTCCTTCCTTCCTTCCTTCCTTCCTTCCTCCTCCTTCCTTCCTTCCTTCCTTCCTTCCTTCCTTCTTCTTTCTTTCTTTCTTTCTTTCTTTCTTTCTTTCTTTCTTTCTTTCTTCTTTCTTTCTTTCTTCCTTCCTTCCTTCCTTCCTTCCTTCCTTCCTTCTTTCCTTCCTTCCTTCCTTCCTTTCTCTTTCTTCCTGCTTTCCCTCCCTCCCTACTTCCTTCCCTCCTTACTTCATTTCTCTCTCCCTTCCTTTCTTTCTTACCTTGTTTCTTTAGTGTCTTGAATGGATACAACACATACATAATTTAGCAAATAAATCTTACAAATTTGTTTGAGGCTTCTGGGCATGGTGGCATATGCCTTTAATCCCAGCTATTGAGACTGAAGATGGTGAATCTCTTGAACTCAGGAATTCCCAGCTTTAGTGGGCTATACTAATTAGTTGTCCCCACTAAGGCACTACCAACCCAGGTCAGAAACAGAGCAGGTCAAAGAACAACTCCTGAGTAGTGTCTGTACTTCCAAGATTGGGCTAGATGGAGAAAGGAAGAAAGAAAGAAAGAAAGAAAGAAAGAAAGAAAGAAAGAAAGAAAGAAAGAAAGAAAGAAAGAAAGAAAGAAAGAAAGAAAGAAAGAAAGAAAGAAAGAAAGAAAGAAAGAAAGAAAGGAAGGAAGAAAGGAAGGAAGAAAGAAAGGAAGGAAGGAAGGAAGGAAGACAGAAAGAAAGAGACAGGAAGAAAGACAGACAGACAGAAAGAAAGGAAGGAAGGAAGGAAGGGAGAGAAAGGAAAGAAGGAAGGAAGGGAAAGGAAAGAAAAGGAAAGGAAGAAAAAGGAAAGGAAAGAAAGAATGAAAGAAAAAGAAGAAAGGAATTCTTTTTTTAAATAAGGAATTTTACCTGTGACTGAGTGGTCAGATGACCTGTCAACGGTTCTGAAGTCAGCATCAGAGATGGGATCTAAACCCATATCTCCTCAAGTCCAACCTTCTATCTGCTCCCACATAGGGCTACTTCTTGCCTTGCACCTACTAGACATTTAATAAATATTTGTAGAATTGAATTAAATTACTCCAACAGAAGAAGCGTTACCATGGTGGGGAAAAGCCCTGTGGTTCCCATTTCTGATAGGGACAGATGACAATCAAATGACAATAGTTAGCATTTGTCTAATTCTTTAAGCTTTGCCAAGCACTTGGCATGCACAGTTATATTTGATTCTCACCAGTAACTTCTCCTATCAGGGTCGGAGGACCAAAAATTTAGAGTCAGAAGGAATTTTAAAGGTCTTTAAGTCCAATGCTCCCATTTCATAGATAAGGAAAAGAAGAGGGAATGACTCAGTCCCCCAAAGTCACACAGGTCCATCACACAGTCACACAGTAGTAGTAGACTTGGGATGTAAAGCCATATCCACTGCCTCCAAAGCCAGCTGTATGTCTACTTCATCATGATCCCTCCTCTAGAAAAGCAAAGGGAGGTGTGTCACAGCCCAAAGTTTACATACAGAGCAGCAGTGTTTTATTAAAACCAAGTATCTCATTAAATGGTTAGGTAGTATTAGATTAGATAAACAGGAAATAATTAAAAGAGGGAAAGGACTGGAATTAAGAGGGGTTAGAGAAGGCTTTCTAAAGAAGGTGGGATTTTAAATGGAGTTTCCTCACCAGGAAATTTCCTATATCAAGAGAATTAGAGATCCAGTCCCTATCTCTTTACATGTGAGAAAACTGAGGTTCATAGAAATTGAATTACTTTCCCAGGATCTGGGTGGTCCTGAAGAGGGCAAAATTCAAACCCAGGTATTCTGAAATCCAACCACTCTGCCCACTAGGACACCCTCCATGGAAAGTGCCTAGAAAGCCACAAAGCACTCTAGAAATTTGGGCTGATATTGTTATCAAAATTCCCACCACCTCAGCAAGCACTGGAGTTGGCCTATGTCTTTACCAACATATCAGCGCATTTCCCACCTCTCTCATGACCCAACACTTGTGTTTATCAGTAGGGGGCACTGTAAACATGTTTCTCGGTGGAAGTGGGAAGCAGGAAGACCTAGCCCAGAGACTGTAGTTTATGGTTGTTGCATTAATGTTTCTGATTGTCATAAACTATTAAACTTCATTTTATAGAATTATTAAATTGGGGTACAGTCTTTACCTTCCTCTCCTTCAATCTCCTCCTCTTATTCCTCTTCTTTGTCTTTCTCTTTCCCCCTCTCTTCCTCCTCTTCTTCCTGTCCTCCCCTTCTCTTCTTTCCTTCTCCACTTCTTCCATTAACAAACCAGACCAGTATTGAGTGCTTCCTATAAGTCAATCATTGAACTAAGCACTTGGAACATGGAGGCAACAGCACAGTCCTTTCCCTCAGGGGGTTGACATTCTAATGGGAGGTGACCAACGTAAAAAATAACTCTGCTCAATCTCAGAGGGACCAGCGATTGGGGGAGGAGGGGAGGGAGACCAGGCAGAGGAGGAAAAGCCCTCATGAAAAAGGGTAGAATTTGAGCTGAGGCTTGAAGGAAGGTAGAAAGACGGAGGGGAGGAGGGAATGAATTCCCAACACAGACGACGGACAATGAAAAGATGCTGAGGCAGGAGTTGGAGTGTCCATATATGAAGAACATATATGGTGCTGGCTTAGGGAGTACCTGGAAAGGAGTAGAATATAAGTTTGGGAAGGTAGAAAGGGGGCCAGGTTGTGAAGGGCCAAACAGAAGATTTTATATTTGATCCCGGAAGTAATAGAGAGTTGCTGAAGGTCATCGAGTAGGGGAGTGATGTGGGCAGACCTGAACTTTAGGAAGATTCCTTTGGCAGCTGGATTATGGAGTGGAGTAGAGAGAGACTTAAGGCAGGATGACCAATTAAGAGGCTAATTCAATAATCCAGAGATGAGGTCATAGAGATCTGTGCCAGAGCTGCAGCTGTGTGATCAGAGAGAAGGGGGCCCTATAGGAAGGAGAGCAGTTAAGGAAGCAGAAATGAAAGCATTTGGCAACACATTGGATTTCCTGATCCTCTGTTGTTGCTTGTACATGTTTGTTGTGTCCCCGACTGGACTGTGAGCTCTTTGAGTGAAGGGACTGTCTTTTGCCTTTCTTTGTATCCCTAGCACTTAGCACACTGCCTGACACACAGTGCCTAGTAAATTCTTGTTGACTTGGTGACTTGAATGCCAGTGAGAAGTAGGTGATGATGACAAGATTTCTCTTCCTCCTCTTCTTCTTCATCTTCCTTCTCTTCCTCTTCTTTTCTTTGTCTTTTACTTCTTCCTTATCCTTCTCTTCCTTTTCCCTTTCCTTCTCTTTTTGTCCTTCCCTTCCCTCTCTCTTTCTGTCCTCCTCCTCTTTTGTCTTTCCTTCTTATTCCTTTTCTTCTGGTCCTTCCCTCTTCTTATCTCTTTTTCTCCTCTTCCTTCTCTTTTTCTTTCTTCTCTTCATATTTTTTATCTTTATTGTCCTTCCTTTCCCCCCCCCTTCTCTCCCTAGTCCTCCTCCTTTCTCTTTTCTGTCCTTCCTTTGTTTCCCCATCAAGCAGCAATACATTGAGCCAGAGCTTTGGAGATACCCAGGGCCAATGGAACATTGATGAGCCCCCAGGAGGGGAACTATTCAAGGAGGACATGATCACCTTTCACCTATATTCATTAGGCCTCCATGATTACATCTCCCTCCAGCCTCCAGGACAATGGAGACAAAGTCAGTGTAACAGATCCCTTCCAAGAGATCCAAGACTGTGCTTTTTGAATGGAAACGTAGTGGGGGGTTGGAGGGGAGCTATTATTTGAAAACTACAGGGGACCCATAGAGCAAGCAGGCCTGCAAAGCAGGACTTGGCTGGCTCCTGGGCCCCAGTGCAAATCACTTAAGAGGGACTGTAGAAAAGCCTATTAGAGAGAGGGTGTCTTCTCTAAGCTCCTGATAACAGCCCACAAGTGAATTTGGCTAGAGACAACTGGGAGGAGCCAGGAGGAAGATTTTTGCTCTCTGGGGGCCTGGGTGGCCTGGAGGCTGGAGGGGAGACTTGTTGATAAAACACACACAAACAAGTAGAGCTGTGGGCTATGTGAATACAAAACTCTTTATCTGAGGGATCTCCCAGAGCTTTATTACAGGTAAATATGCCTGTCTGTAGATGCTAATGGGAGAAGGCCAGGCCCCTGGCAAGGAGATTAAAGGGAGAATGTCTCAGGAAGGTCATAGCCTAGTCAATGACAAAGTGGAGATTGGCACAGTTGTCTGTAATGGAATGTGTCTGCTTGACTTTTGTGGGGTGGCTCTGGGGATGTGCTGGTAAATGATTAACAACTGGCTCTCTGGAAAAATGTATGCTGTATACATTTTTAAGTATAATCTGTGTTGTTAACATTTCTTCTGTCATTTTCTTAAGTCTAGATAGTCAATAAAATAATGAATTAAGTAGTGTTTGCCAATTCCCTAGGTGTAAATGCTCACAGTGAAAATTTAACAATCAGCTCTTGCTCTAGGATGAGCTGGCTCCAGGAGACCCCTAGATAGATCTCAGCCTTGACTGGTGCTTGAGGCCTGAGCCTATAGCCTCAGAGCACCCACCATGTAGTGGTCCCCCTTCCTCCTTCACCCTCTATTCCTATTTAGGCAGATTGGTAAAGAGCTAGAATTGAGATCCAAAGACTCACCATAGACACTTTGTAGACCCTGGACAAGTCACTTAACCTCTGTTTGCCTTAGTTTCCTCAACTGTAAGGTAGGGATAATAATTGCACCCACCTTACAATGTCATCACAAGGCTCCAATAAGACAATATTTGTGTACCTAAAAACACTATATATGCCAATGATTATTGTTATTTTTTTATTACTATTATATTGGTGTGTCAGATAAGGCAAAACCTACCCCTGAAATTTGGTTTAAATCAAAAGTGAAAATGCATTCAAATTATTTTGAGAAGGAAGCTTGTCTTTTCAGGTAAAAGAGTCGATGACTGGAGTACTCTGGAAGTGACCCTGGGGGGATCATTCCACCATAGAATCATACATCTTTCACTAAAAGGAACCTGAGACTTCATTTGGTTCATTTTACAGATGAAGAAACTGAGACCTGAGGGACATAAAATGACTTAGGATTATAAAATCATGGATTCATAACTCAGAGAGACTATCTAGGCAAACTCCTTCATTTTATAAATGAGGAAACTAAGTCCCAGAAAGTTTGTGACTTGCCCAAAATCATACAGCTGTAATCAACACAGGCAGGATTTACATGCAGGTCCTCTGACCCCAAAGTCAGTTCTCTTTTCATGGTCCCATACTACACGCTGAATTGTGGAGCTCAGAAGATTCTTACTCTCTGGAAATGTAGTTAAGGCTGAATATACAACTTTCAGGGTCACTGGAGCAAAGGTTTAGAGAAAGTAGGGACTCTAGGCAGTAGATGGTGCCATAATGCTTAGAGCACTGGGCCTGGAGTCAGGCAGACTCATTTTCATGAGTTCAAATCCGGCCTCAGACACTTACTATCTGTGTGACCCTGGGCAAGTCACTTTATCCTGTTTGCCTCAATTCCTCATCTGAAAATGATTTGGAGGAGGAAATGGCAAACCAGTCCACTTTCTTTGCCAAGAAAACCCAAATAAGGTCATGAAGAGTTGGACATGTCTAAACAATAAGGGACTCTAGACATCTTCTGAACCAACATTTTTCTTTTACATTTGAAGCAAGCAAGGCCCAGGGAAGTGTGAATGACTTACCCAAGGCCATGTGGGAACAAAATTGCTGAGAAAAGTTTCAAACCCAGGTCCTTTGCTTACAAATCCAGAATTCTTTTCTTGAATGTAGAACCATAGAACGTTCAAGCTGACTCCTTCCTGCCTTTCCAAATTTTCTCACACGTCTCTCCCTTTTATGTACTCTATGATCTAATGGCACTGGGCTCCTTGATATTCCTTGCACACTACTAGGTTCCATCTCTTGTGTATGCATTTTCCCATGCCTGGAATTCTTTATCACCTTACCCCCACACTGCCTGCCTCCTCTGGCTTCCTTCCACTCTTGGTAAAAACCCTCTTTTCTGCACGAAGCTTTTCCTAGCTCCCATTAATGCCTTCTCACTGTTGTTTTTCCCCAATTTATCTGTGCATATCTTCTTTGTACACAATCATTTGCATGCTCTGAAGAATGTAAGTTCCTTGGGAGGAGTGATCTGTTTTTGTCTTTCTTTGCATTCCAGGGGCCCACCAGTACATAGTAGGTGTTTAATAAATACTTGATTTGAAAGAAAAAAAAAGACTGAAAAAGAGAACATAAAAGTGAGGTGTCCAAGGTGTTAAAGAAATTAATGAAGGATATTACCCAAGTCTCTGGGTTCACCCAGTGAACTTTCCACTCTCCCCTGCCCGTCAGGTTCCCAGAACAAGCCTTAGTTCCTAGAATTTTGAGTTAAGAGATCATCTAATGATCATTACATCACAGATTTTTCAGTGGAGGAAACAATCTCATATAGGAGAAGTGACTTGTCTAAAGTCACATAGAATAATAGAGCTCTGGCCTTAGAGTCAGGAGGATGTGAGTTCAAATCTAGTCTCAGACATGTGACACTTACTAGCTGTGTGACCTTGGGCAAGTCACTTAACCCTGATTGCCTCACCAAAAAAAAAAAGAAAAACAGAGCTCAGTCACAAGCAAGGCTCCTTCCAATTCAACAGGCTTTAGATTTCCAAACTAATTTCCTCCCTGAATTAACCCACATGTTAAAGTATCAAGATTTATGTTGATTGGGATATCAGAAAGAAAATCAGCATGCAGATATTAAGCTGCAAAAGGATAGCTGACAAGAAGAGTTCTTTTGGAAGGCTTTCTGGAAATCAGGGGTTTTGGGTTTTGTGCTGAATGTGTTGATCTCTTTCTGCCTTAATGTATCAACATATAAAATGGGAAATAATGATAATACTCCATCTCTCATGTTCGCCAACCTCCATAATAGGAATATAACACATGACTAGGAGTCAGGAGACTAGGACCTCAATCCTGGCTACTCACCTAGTGAGCTATGTTCTTAGGCAAGAGACTTAACCCTTTATGGGGATTACACTCTATGAGGCTCTACCGGCCTCATCGAATTGTGAGACTCATTACCTTGGATAAGTCATTTCCTCCCCATGGATCTGTTTTCTCTCAGGTCCCTTCATTCTCTTGTAATGTAACTTGCAAGATTCCTCCCCAGCTCTGACATTTTGTGTTCTACAATTTTTCCCAGCTTTGGCATTCTCTGTTCTAAGGTCCCCCTCAGCTCTGACATTCTCTGATCTAAGACCCCTCTCAGCTCTGCCATTTTCTGTTCTAAGCTCCCTCCTAACTCTGTCGTTCTCTGTTCTAAGGGCTCTAGCGTTCTGAGTTCTAAGCTTCCTCCTTCTAAGAACCCTTCTGGTTCAGAGATTTAATCCTCTATGCAATGAGTTGGTAGAAGTCCTTTGAAAAAGTTTTCCAATAAAGCAAATGCCCATGTGAGGAGGTAGTTGTAGGGTAGTGACCAGAGAGCCAGTGTCTGAGTCAGGAAGACCTGGGGTCAGAGCTGGCCTCTGACATACTTCCTGTGTGAGGCTGGGCACATCACTCAACCTCCGATGGTCCCAGGAAGCTCTTTAGATTTCAGGACATTTGTACGTCTATAATTGGAGGAAATTTCCTCCATTCATGAAATGACAGGTCTAGCACAAAAAAAATCACATGTGAAGAGATATGGGTAGTCAAATACTATCATCATCATCATGGCTATATAGTTCAAATGCTGAGAGGAATATTACTACTACCACTACTACTACTATTATTATTACTGCTACTACTACTACTGCTACTACTACTACTACCACTACTACTTCTACTATCACTACTACTACTACCATTACTACTAATACTACTACTACTAGTAATAATAATGATAATAATTAGCAATTATGCAGCACTTTAAAGTGTGTGAAGTGCTTTATAAATATAATCTTGTTTTATCCTCTAGACAACTCTGGGAGGTTTTATGGATAAGGAAATTGGGTAGCTAGGTGTCATGGTGGATAGAGTGCTGGGCCTGAAGTCAGAAAGACTCATCTTCCTGAGTGTAAATTTGGTCATTTAACCTCAGTTTCTTTTGTTTACCTCAGTGTCTTCATCTGTAAAATGAGTTGGAGAAGGAAATGGCGAACCACTCTAGTATCTTTGCCAAGAAAACCCTAAAGGGGTCACGAAGAGGCAGATGTGACTTAAATGACTGAATAAAAGCCACAACAACAAAAACTAAGGCACACCAAGGTTAAATGACTTGTCTGGGGTCACCCAACTATTGTGTCTGAGTCTGAATTTGAACTCAGGTCTTCTTGATTTCAAATTCAGAGCTCTATTCATCTAATGACATGAATATTCAACATAGCTATAGGGTTTTAAAGTTTGCAAAGTTCTTTATATATGTCAGCTCATTAATCCTCACAACATTCAGTCCACAGAGTTGTACTTGCCAGCTCAACCTCTCTGCAGGCTGAAGTTTAGCCCAAAAAAAAAAATAGTCCATTTGCTGGATACAAATAGAAACTCTCACTACTCCTTCCTCTCCCTTCATTCCCCTCTTTCCACCATCAATGTTGCTTTTTGTCCTTTCCCCCCTTCTACCCTCACTGACCCCTGAGAGTTTCATGAAACCTTTCTACTTAAACATATATTGACCTGAGTCTTACAGGCCAGAGTGAATTATGTCCCAGTTGCCCAATCTCCAAATCATAAATTAGTCCTGGAACCAGGGGAACTGACCATTGATGGTGTCTTTTATTGACGGGGAAGGACCCAGGCTCTGCAAATTCCAATAAGTTGAACAATGTCTTCTTTATTCCTTCCTCCACATATCACTCTGTTGGCTGATTTCCCTTCAAAGCCTCTCCCTCCACTCCTGCCTCCATTATGAAAAGTCCATGATATAGTATAGTGCATATAGATAACAGTTCATAGTATAGGGACTAGAACACTGGATTTGAAGTCTGGGGACCTGGACTCAAATCCTGCCTCTATTAGCTACTCCCTACATGGCTATGAAGAAGCCATTTTCCCTCTCTAATCCTCAATCAGACTGATGGAAGGATATAGATAGAGAGATACATACATACATACATACATACATACACACACACAGCATTTGTTAAGTGCTTTGTATATTCTGGGCACTGTGCTAAGCTCAGGGGGTGCAAATGACAGCGAGTAAGGCAGTATCCCCACCTTCAGGGGTCTTACATTCAAATAAGAAAACACTAAACATAAAATGGAATGGAGGGGGAAAGGTGTGTGTGTGGAGGGGGGATAGCTATATGGGTTCAAAACAGCTGGCCAAAAAAAGGAAAAGTCCAAAGGGTCAAGTCTCTTGATCAACAAGCAGTCTTAAGTGCCTACTATGTTGTAGACACTTGGGAACTCAAAACCAAGAGTGAACCAGTCCTGGTCGTCAGTGGGTGTGGTAGGCCATATCTGCCATGCCTGCTATTTTGGGGCCTGAGGCTGATGGATCGTTTGAGCTCAGGAGTTCAGGGCCGCAGCATTGACTGGGTATCTGCACTTAGTCTGATGACAATTCAGTGAGACCCACCTGGGAGTAGGGGGCCACAAGGCTATCTAAGGAAGAATGAACTACCCTGGATAAGAAAAAGCAGGCCAAAGCTCCCAAGACTGTCAGCACCGGGGTAAGGCTGGTGAGTCACCATTGCGCTTGACACCTGGTGAGATAGAGAAACCAAGAGAGAAACAGAGAGAGAGGGAGGGGGTAGGGAAAGAGAGGAGGAAGGAGAGACGGGAGGGAGGAAGGAAGGAAAGAAAGAAGTTCTGAATTCTCTCCCTCCCTCCCTTCCCTCCTTTGCTCATTGAGAAGGCAAGCAATTTGATGTAGGCTGTACTTGGGCAGTCATGCAAAACATATTTCCATGTAAGTCATTTTGTGAAAGAAAATACAAAAAAAAAAAAAGAAAAATGAAGTAAAGAAAAATTAAGCTTCAATCTGCATTCAGACTCCATCAGTTCTTTCTCTGGAGATGGGCAGCATTTTTCATCACAAGTCCGTCACAATTGTCTTAGATCTTTGTATTGCTGAGAACAGCTAAGTCATTTACAGTCGATCATCACATAATATTGCTGTTGCATTGTACGATGTTCTCCTGGTTGAAACGATGTTCTTAAAGCACAGGTCTGATTTAAAAATAATAATAATAATAATAATAACAATAATAACCCTACTATGTACTAGGTATTGCACTGAGCTCTTTACAAATATCTCATTTGATCCTCATGATAATCCTGAGAAGTGGGCATTCTTATTATCCTTATTTTACAGGTGACAAAACTGAAGCAGAGGTTAAGTGACTTGCCCAGGATCACACAGCTAGTAAGTATCCTCGGCCAGATTTGAACTGAGGTTTTCCTGACTCCAGACTGGCGCTTTATCCACTGTGCCACCAGCCACCTCAACTAGTTTACCCCCTTGCTCAGTAATCTCCAGGGACTCCCTACTATTTCTGGTTCCCTCTTCTTCTTGGGACTCAGTTTCTTCCTCTGCAAAATGGGTGATTAGGACTGGGTACTCTTCCATCTCTTGAATTCTATGATTCTTGATCTCCAGCCACATGAACCTTCAGAAGAATAAATAACCTGGCTCTCCTAGCCAAGAAGAGCTGGACTGGTTCCTGCCTGGCCCCTCCCAGGGCTCCCTCTTTCTCACCCCACCTCCTCTGAGGCTTTGAAACTCCCATCCAACCCGGGCCAGGGGCACTTGGACACTATTTGTTAGGCTGTTAGTTAGATATCTCTCCTCTTCCTGTTGTGATTCATCACCATCTCCAAAGGCTCTTCGTTCTAGTGTCTGGCACAGAAATTAAAGGAGGCCTAGACTTGCTTCTTGTCAGGTCTGGGAGCTATAAATAATCAGCAACGCTTTGGGATGGTTAGTCGAGCCATAAACGAATCAGATATTACAACCCAGCAGTATTGATCTTGAAAGCAAACTGTCTTGCTCTGAGTCTAGGCCAGCCCAGTCCAGCCCAGCTCAATCCTCTGCCGTTTTCAGGACAACACTCGAAATTCACTGGATGACTGCCTCCGATACTGGAACACCCTCTTATCGCCACCTTGGAGAGTCCCCTTCTTCCTTTAAGAGGCAGCTAAAGCATTGCCTTCTGTGCAAGGCCTTTCCTGATCCCCTCCAATGCTAAGGCCCTCCTTCTCCAAAGTACCTTACTTTTAACTCTCTATTTGTTTTCATTCATCTTCCAATTATTCCGTGTTATTTGATATATATTTATCTTTCTCCTTAGAACATAAGCTCATTCAGAGTGCTAATTGTTTCACTCCTTGTGCTTTTCTCCTTGGAGCTTAGCGTATGGTAGGTGCTTAATAAATACTTATAATAATTATAATTACAATATACTTTATATATAATTAAAGTATAATAGAAATAGCACATAATAATTATAATACACTTTATATATAATATAATTAAAATACAACAGAAATAACATATAATTATAATTACAATATACTTTATATATAATATAATAGAAATAACTTCTAATGCTAATAAACACCCTCCAGGTAACAGAATCCTAGAGGGGAAGAGAATGCTTCATCTTCCTGAAAGAAGGAAGGAGAGAAATTAACCAACACGAGAGTATCTTATCCACTAGTTCATAATTTGGGGGCACGAGATAGAGCATTAGGCCTAGTCTCAGAAGGACATGAGTTTGAATGTGGCCTCAGATACTTACTAGCATGTGATCCTGGGCAAGTCACTTAACCCCGTTGGCCTCAATTTCCTCATCTGTAAAATGAGCTAGAGGAAAAAAATGGCAAACTACTCCAGTATTTCTGCCAAGAAAATCCCAAATGGGATCACAAAGCGTCTGAAATGACTGCACAACAACAGTCTATAACTTAATTATCAGAATCAAAGACTCATAGGAAGGGAGTTAGGTGATCAGCTTTAGGATTTGGTGCTCAAAGACCTTGAAAATCATCCTTATTTTATAGATGAAGAAGTTGAGGCCCAGAGAAAGGGGGTGACGTGCCCAAAGTCACACAGCTGTTGGATGGGATTAATGAGTCTAACAATGTATGTCAAAGCAATAGACCCACAATTCAAACCCAGTTCGTAAAATGATGGATTCTTGAACTTAGAGAAGGACGGAACCTGAGAATTCAGCTAGCCTAGTTTTCTCATTTCATATGAGTAAATTAAGACACAGAAAAGGTAAGGGCCTTAGCCAACACCTGAGAGGTAATGAGGGGCAGAGCTGGGAATGTGAGCCTGGGTCCTCTGACTCCAAAGCCATTTTTCTTTCGCCTAGACCATATGTTAGTGTTCCTTGTTCTTTGGTTTCGAAAAGGACCGGTGACGTCACAGAGTGATGGCTTGACTTGTGAGTTAGACTTAAGTGAGCTAGAGTTGCGGGACATCAGCCGCCTCAGCTTCTCCTCCTGGGTTGTCAGAGTCCAGCGGCAAGACAAAAGTCAGTATGACTGGAGATGGTCTGGATGCAGTGGGTGACCTTGAGGCCTTCAAGGTCTGACGAAGCTCTAAGTGTTCCACAGAGCCTGCTTCAGCCACCTTCATGGCTACTGGAACAAATTGTTCTCATCCACCCATTCCACCAAAGGAAGTCTTCACGTGCTTATGGGAAACACCCCCTAACTCCTGTTGGTTACCCTCAACCTGGTTTAGCCCACCAGCCAAGACGATTTTACTGGGATGTGGCCTCTGCACATGCTATAGCTTCTTGGAGCCGCAGGTGAGAGTGGAGTGCCACTCCAGACATGAACAGACATGAAAAGGTCTTGGCGTGCTGATCTTCCCTGAATACCCCATACACTCCAATTAGACCATATAAGAAGATGGTGGCCTCCTCATTTTAAGGCAAAAGTGATGGAAACCCAGAGACAGCAAAGTGACTTGTCATTCAAATAACAGGTAGTCAGTCAACTAGAACTTATTAAGTGCCTACTATGCTCCAGGGAGTAGAAACAAACGGTCATTGAATTAAAATTTAAGTAAATAGGACTTAAACCTGGGTCATAGGATGATAGGATCATAAATTTGAAGCCAAAAAGGGATCTTAGCATCCATCAAATCCAACCCCTTAATTTTACATTTGGGGAAATGGAGGCACAGAGAGATGAAATATCTTGCCCAAAGTCATATGAGGAGTCTGAGACAGAGTTGGGATTTGAAGCCAGGTCTTCTGACTTCAAAGCCAATGCCCTTTCCATCAGGCCATGAAAGATAACATCAACTGCCCTCATTTTGGGGATGAGAGAATGGAGGCAAAGAGACAGGACACGGATTAGCATCATAGACTTGGAGCTGAAAGATACCTTAGAAGCCTTTTAGTTGAGTCCCCCCATTTTACAGATGAGGGACTTGAGGTCGAGAGAGATAGTTACAGGTTCTCATAATCACAGGAAACAGAGGCCCTTGTCAGTCAAGTGACTTGTCCAAGGTCACATGGGGTGATAGAAAGGGTCTTTTCACCCAGGTACTCCAACTCCAAGACCGGGGCTATTTCTATAATACTACTGTGAGCAGAACCTGGACTCCAGACCTAGTTGTCAGAATCACATACCAATGCCCTTTTCATTCATTTTTTTGGAAACCAACATCTTTTTCCTCTGGGGGATGGGAGCAGGGAAGGGCAGGAGAGAAGGTATCCTTGGCAAAGGGGGACTAGCCCAGGGCTCCTTCAGCCAACTGGCAGACATTCTGATCAACTTTTGGAGCCCACAGCCCAAGGTACTAATGTTGGTCTCTGCCCACAACCTGAGCACTTACAGGGAGAGATTTGAGGCTATAAATATTGAGTGAACTGGTCCCCTCAGGATCAGAGCTTTAGAGAAGCCCAGAATTCCTGAGGTCAGGCAGAACTGGCCCTCCTGCCCCAAGATCAAAGGGCCCACAGCCGGCCCTTCAGTAAGACCTTTTCAAATCAGCCCAGTCAAAGTTAGGGAGATGTCAAAGGGGGAAAGGACCCTTTGAAGTGTTGAGATAAGAACCCATCTTCACCTCCCTCTGGTGTGAAAATCCTTCTTCTGTGGGCCCTGGAAGCCTGTTAGTCATATCTGGGCCTCCCACCCTGGTCTAGAGGGATCAGCCTCCTGTGAAGCAACTTTGTGGCTGGAATGTTGGCCTGCGAGTGCTGTGTCTGCCCCAGTCAAAGGCCTTGGACAATAATTTCTTTTTGTTCTCTTAAATTTTGATTTTGCTCTGGGTCTGTGATTTTAATGGCTTCTAAAACTCCCAGTGAAGACATTCCTTCCACCAAATGCAGATCAGAAATTGCTGTACAAGTTAGAATCTTAAGGAGTTTCCTGGTTACAGAGCCAAGATGGGTCAGCGGTAGGACTCAAACCCTGGCCTTCTTGACTCCAAGGCTGACTCTTGACCATGTAGTACAACATTTCCTCAATAATATGTGTGCTCGGGGACAGGAGTGGGTCAGTGTTCAACTTAGAATCAGTAGAGACCTGAGTTTCAATTCTACCTCAAATATTTACCAGCTGTGTGATCCTGGCTAAATAATTTCACTTCATTTAGTCTCAGTTTCCTCATCTGTAAAATGAGGATAAATAAAAGCATCTGTCTCCTAGGGTTGTTATAAGGATCAAATGAGATAATATTTATAAAGCACTATAGAGCCCTTAAAACACAATAAAATGCTAGATATTATTATGCATGATAATATAAGGATTCTATATATAATATGTGTATACAGTATATACATTATATGTAGTTATTCTTGAGACATTTTCATGTAATAGATACATGTTTTCCCTATATAAATGTGTATTTATGTCTGTATATCTCTATAGTATATATGTGTTATATGTATATGCATATATGAGTATACATATGTGTGCATATGTACACACACATGCACACAGATATATGTATATTTTATTGAATTAATTTAAAAGCAACGATTAAGCCCCTACTGTGTGCCAGGCATTGTGCTAAGTACTAGGGATACAAAGAAAGACAAAAGACAATCCCTATGCTCCAGGAGCTCACTGTCTAATGGGAGAGATGATACACAGACACTTCTTGTAAACAAGATATAGTCAGGAGAAGTTGGAAGTAATGATCATAGGTGAGTCTAGGCTATTGTAATGGTCTCTGAACTGTTTTCCCAGCCTCCAGTCTCTCCCTTTTCCAATGCACCCTCCCCAGAGCCGCCAAAGAGATATTTCTACAGTGCGTCTGACCATGTGCCTCCTCTGTTCAAAGGAAAATTCCTCTTCTCTGTGCAAGGAGCAGGCTGGACTAGATGAATCTGAAGGTCCCTTCCAGCTCTGGATCAAGGATTGGTCATCAGGACCTGAAGTGAACACTTAGATTCCATGACTCACTCTCTATCCACGGCACCATGCTTTATATCATGTGTGTGTGTGCATATGTGTACATGTCTCTCAGGTGACAACTGACACCCCTGGACTATGACAGCAGCCTTCTGGTGGTGTCCCTGCATCATCTCTCTCCACTCCAGCCCATCCTCCATTCAGCTGTCAAAGTGGTCTTCCTAAAGAGTAGGTCTGACCGTGTCACTTCCCCTTTTTGCCATAAAGCAATGGCTCCCTATTGCCTCCAGGATCAATACCAGATCCTTTGCTTGATGTCTAAAGTCCTTCGTAACCTTATTCCTTCCTACCTTTCCAGTCTTCTTATGCTTTATCCTACTTCCGTACTCTACAGTCAAGTAACATTGGCCTCCTGGCTGTTTCTCCCACAGGACCCTCCATATCCTGTTTTTATCCATTCTCTCTGGCCATCCCCCATGCCTGGAACACTCTCCTTCCTCATCTCTGCCTTTTGGCCTCCCTGGCCTCCTTCAAGGCCCAGCGAAAATCCTATGTCCTACAGGAAGCCTTTCCCAGTTCCTCTTCATTCTAGTGCCTTCCCTCTGAGACTCCCCCACCAGTTTCTCCTGCCTGGATCTCCTTTGTGCGCAGCTGTTTTGCATGTTAGCTCCCTCAGACACTGTGAAATCCTCGAGCTCAGAAGGACTGGTTTGACTTCTCTTTGCATTCTCAGTGCATAGTACAGTACCTGGCATAGAATGGGAAGGGAATATGCATTCCAATTGTCAAGGAGCCCACACTTTAACGAGGAGACAAGATGTAAATAACCAGCTACCTAAAAGGTATATACAGAGTATATATAATAACATATAATACATACAATACACATTATATGATAAGAATACACAATATACTGAATATATAATAATATATAATTTACAGAATATATAAGGCTTTATAATATCCATTATATATAATAAGAATAGATAATATGTACAATGTATATATTATAAGAATATATAATATACAGAACATATGACTATAAAATATACAGAATATATGATAAGAATATATAATATACATGATGTATCATATATAAGAACATACGATATATAGAATATATAATAAATAGAATATATAATGATATATGATACATGACTATATAATATATACTATACAATAAGACTATGTAATATATGGCATATATTATTTATAATAAGAATATAATATATAATGTGTATTATATAACACTACAATATACATTATATAAGACTATGCAATACACAGAATGTATCTATTATGTATAAGCATGCATATAGTATATGTGATAAGAATAGGTAATACCCATGATATATATCATACATAAGACTATATAATATATATTATATATAACAAGAATATATAGTAAGACAGTAATCTGAAAGGAAAAAGCTTAACACAGTTCCTCACATACAGTAAGCACTTAATAAATCCTTGTTAATTGACTGACTAAATGACCTCTGTGGCCAGCCTGGTGATTACATGCCTCTGTCAATTTGTCTAAGCTGACTCTTTCTCAGACCTGGAAGGATCAAGAGTCACAAACCATGGACAAAATTGGAGACTTACCACTCAATGAGTACATGGCTCATTTCATTGGCTGACCTTTGAGAGACCAGGGTCACCTTCATGCTTCATGAGGCATTGGAGGAAGGTTTTAAGGAATAAATAAATGAATGAATGAATGAATGCATGCATGCATCTATTAAGGACTTAATATTGCTAAGCACTATGCTAAATGTTGGGGTTACAAATACAAAAATGAGACAACCTCTGCCTTCAAAGAGCTTATATTCTAATAGGTAGAGAAAATCCATCTAGGTGAGTGACAGCCAGGGAAGAGAGATGATATAGTCTGGGGAGTCCCAAAATTGGTGTGTGGACCAATAAGGCCATCCATTCACATAGGGGTAGAGATAGGGCAGAAACATTCAGATGAAGAGGAGGTGCCATGGTCTCAGAGAGGGCTGAGGCCACTGGTTTAGCTCCTTCCAAACAGAGTCCCTGTAAGGAAAGGCACAGGTGCTGAGAAGGCAGAATCTCTAGAGGAAAAAATAAGAAGATGGAGCTGGAAGGATGAATGTAGATGGAATGTTTTGTTGTTGTTGTTGTTTTAGGAGAGAGCAGTCCAGTGGTCCAGAGAGTCCATGTCAGTGATTTCATTGGCTTGGAGAACTCCCAGTATGGAACTTTGCTGCACTGGTAAAGAATAACAATTCCTCTGTGACTTTGGATCTTTGAGAGTTCCCTGGGCATGCTGAAAGGCTTTGTGATATGTAGTGTCATATATCAGGAGCAAGACTTGAACCCAGCTCTTTCTGTGCAAGGACTCCAGGGCAGGGCCTCTGTCTATTAAGCCCCACTGATTATATCTGGCCAACTGTTCAGCACTTTCTATGATCCCAAACTTCTTCAGAACAACCAAAGATACCTTCTCAGCCTCAGTGCCCTCTTCTGTAAAATGCGGATAATAGTAGCCTCTACCTCATAGATTGGGTGTGAGGAACAGAGGAAATGATGTCTCTAAAGTGCTCCACCAATCCAAAAGCACTATATGATCCTCAGCTCTCACAGTTATTATTTATTCAACAGTCACCGAGCCTCTCTGGTGTGCAGGGCACTGTAGTCTCTGAGGATACAAAGAAACATTACTTTAGTTGCTTCCCATCTAGGTGAGGCAGGGAAACATAATAACAGCTGATGTTGGGATCAGGTTTTAAGAGGTAGGAAGCACTCTGCAGGCGCTATCTTCACTGCCTCTTGCGATAGCCCTGTGGGGTAGGAGGGCAGGCATTATTAAAGGGCAAAGTAGGATTCCTTGGAAGGAAAGATGTGGAAAAGCAGATTGAAATGGGAAACCACCATCTGCTAAAGCTGAATATTCATTTCAATGGGTAATCCTGCATTTCAGCATTCTTGGTCCACAGACCAGGCAGCAAGCACCTTGAGGGAGAAGGGGAAAAAATGGGGTTTAGAGTCAGAGCACCAAGGGTCACAGCAGAGCTCAGAGACTTCCTTCCTGTGTGACCCTAGACAAATGACTTGACCTCTCTGGGTCTCTGGTTCTCCCTCCAGTTCCTCGGTACCACTGTTCCTTATTTCAGTGCAGTGTAGATGTAGCCCCAGCCTGTGTGGCCCTAGGAGGGTCTCTTAACTATTCTCAGCTTTAGTGGAGAGAGCACCGGTACTAAAGTCAGGAAGATTCAAGTTCAGATGTGACCTCAAATCTAACCTTGCAGGCTGAGTGATCTTGTTGGCAAGTCACTTAACCTTTCTTTGCCTCAGTTTCCTCAACTCTAAAATAGGAATGATAATTGTACATACCTTTTGTTGTGAAGATCAAATGAGACAGGAATTGTGAAGTGCTTAGCATAGTGTCTGCACATAGTAGGCACAGTAGAAAAGTTATTATTATTTAGTGGGGATGATAGCTCCCACCTCACGGGGTTATTGTGATGCTCCAACGAGGTAACGTGCACAAGGAGCTTTGCTAACCTTTGTGGAGTGCTGGGTAAATGCTAGGTACTATTAGTGGTGGTGGTGGTGGTGGTGGTGGTAAGGCAGCGAGGTGGTGCCACAGTGCACAGAGCCCCAGGCTTGGAGTCAGGAAGATTCATCTTCCCCAGTTCAAATCCAGCCTCAAACACTTCCTAGCTGAGTGACTCTGGGCAAGCTACTTCATCCTCTTTGCCTCAGTTTCCTCATCTGTAAATGAGCTGGAGAAGGACATGGCAAATCACTCCAGGATCTCTGCTAAGAAAACCCCAAATGGGGTCATGAAAGTCATATATGACTGAAGCAACAACAACATATTATTATTATTATTATCATTGTTAAGTGAGGATAATATAGCTCCCACTTCACAAGCTAATTGTGCTGATCAAATGATATAATATATGGAAAGAACTTTGTTAACATTTGTAAAGTACTAGGTAAAAGGTAGTAGTAGTAGTAGTAGTAGTAGTAGTAGTAAGTAGTTGTTTTTATCAAGTGGGGATAACAGTTTCCGACTCACATGGTAATTGTGATGATCAAATGAGGCAATATATGAAAAGAGCTTTGCTAACATTTGCAAAGTACTATGCAAATGGTAGTGGTAGTGGTGGTGGTGGTGGTGGTGGTAGTAGTAGTAGTAGTAGTAGTAGTAGTAGTAGTAGTAGCAGTAGTAGTATTTGTTATTGTTGTAAGTAGTTGTTATCAAATAGGGATAATAACAGCTCCCACCTCACATGGTAATTTTGCGATTGAATGAGGCAATACATGTAAAAAGCTTTGCTAAGCTTTGTGAAATGCTATGTAAACATTAGCTCTTACTACAGATTTGGAATTTGAAGGAATCTTGGAGGCCAGGAAGTCCAATCCTGCCATTTTGCCAAAGGTGATCTGAAACCTAGAGAAGTTGAATGAGTTGTCCCTCTCCTCACTGAGCTTCCATTCACAGCTTGTACCTTGCTTTTACCTATTTGTATATCCCGTTGGAACGTAACCTCCCTGAGGTCAAGGACTATTATTACCTTTCTTTGTATCCCCAGCACTCAGTGTGACACCTGGAATAGATTACCTTCTTGATAAGTACTTGCTAACTGTCAAGCCTAGGAATTTTAACTTAAATCCTCTGATTTTCAAATCTGGGGTCTGGATAAGGTCCAAAGGAAGAGGGTAAACTTGGTTTGAACCTCCTGAAATTTCCATTCTGAGCTGAAGGCTCCCCCATCTCCCACTGCCTCCAGGAAAAAAAAAAAAAAACAAGTCTGTCCTCCATTCATCTGGCTAAGTCCAAAGCCCTATGTTTTAAACTTTTCCTTATTTCTCAGTGTGACCCATGATGATATTGGCTAATTCTGGAACTAAGGAGACAAAAATACATGGGCATGACTGTTCCCCCTGGGTTTCTGGGACAGCCCAAAATCAAATACTGCTTGCTCCTTTTGCCTCTGTTATTTTCCAAGGGCCCACTGGGCAAACAGATATGACATAAGGAAAGGCGAGAGGCCTGGGGAATCTGATGACCGCCGCACCTGCTGCCGCCATCTCTCTGATCCAAGGGTCGCTACAAAGTGATGAAAAGTCACATGAGAGAATTGACTTCTTGCAGAAAGATGAGCTAAGTGAGCTATGGATGACCCACCCAGTCGAATGGGTGAAAGGAATAGTTAGGAGTGGAAAATTACTTAAGCTTGAAGGCTGTCTGGGGAAAGTCTCTTATTAGGACCAGAGAAGAAAGAAAAAAAAAGGGGAGGGGAAGGAAAGTAAGAGATGGGAGAATAATCTACATATCAAAGATACTCAATATCACAATGTCACAAGATAATTTCTCAGAATCACAGAATTTGAGAGTTGATAAGGACTTCAATAACCTTCAGCTGATCCAACCCATACACAAAAGAGGAATCCCCCGCTGTAATAACTGTGAGTCTAGCCCCTGTCTGAAGATCTCCTGGGAGGGAAAAGCCAGCACCTCTGAGGGCAGCCCATTTCTCTTCAGGACAGCCATCATCATTAGGCTTTTCAATTTTTTCTCCCTAGTATCAAACCTGGATTTGCCTCTAGTCAATTTTTCCCCATTGCTCATGGTTCTGTCCTTTGTGGCCAAATAGAACAAACCTGGTCTCTCCTTCTTCAAGACAGCCCTTCAAATACTCAGACACAGATATCTTGTCTCCTTCAAGTCTTCTCTTCTCCACAACAAACCATAGAGTTCCTTTAACTGATTTTCATATGATGTGAATGCAAGGTCCTTCACCACTTTAGTTGTCCTTCTCTGAATACTCTTCATCTTATCATAGAGGTAAAAATGAGGAGAGGGTGAATGGTGATCAGCTTGTCCAAATGCTTGGAGACGGGAAATGGACTGTCTGAGACGGGAAGTAGCTAGTGGGCCAAACCATCCTTCAAACTTCCTCATTTCTATTGAGGGCACCACCATCCTTCTAGTCTTTCAGGTTCAAAACCTTGTAATTATCCTGGACTCTTCCTTCCCTTTCTTCCCACATATCCAATCAATTATCGAGTTATTTCAGTTCTGATTCCACTAAGTCTCCCATCTTTGTCCCCTTCTTTCCACTCACACTGCTTCTACTCCATTGGGTCCTTTCTTTCTAATTTAGGATTTCATCGCCTCTGGTCTAGACTATTGCAACAGCCTCCAAGCTGGTCTCCTGGATTAAAGGCTCTGCCCTCTCTAATCCATCCTCCACAGAGGTTCCAAACTGATACTCTGAAAACACGCATATGACCATGTCACCCACAGTACCCCAAAATCCTCAGTGACTCCCTATTGAGAAATTGCAAACTTCTTAGCCAGGCATTGAAAACCCTCCATAATCTGGTGCCCATCTTCCTTTTCCAGTCTAACTTCACATCACTCTCCTTCATAAGCTTTCCATTATATTCAGACTGGTTATTAAGTCACTCCATTGCCTGCCTTTGCACTGACTATTGACTATGGCTTGAATGCATTCTCTTATAGCTTTTATCTTTTAGAATCTCTGGGTGACTTCATCATGTAGCTCCTTCCACATGAGGCTTTTCTTGATCTCCCCAGTCATTAATGTCCTTTCCCTCTTGAAATTATTTAAATGTCTTTGTATATGCTTCATGCTCATTTATCTGCATGCATATTATTTCCTCTCCATAGAATGGAATCTCTTTAAGGGTAGGGACTGTTTCATTTTTATCTTTAAATTTCCATTGCTGACAATTCTACCTAAATTAATTTGCTTATTCAGTGCCATATCAATCATGCTACCAAAAATTATTTTATAGAGCTAAAAAAAACATAGTAGTAAAATGCATCTGAAAGAACAAAGGGTACAGAATATCGAGGGAATAAACAACCACAAAAAAAATAGTGCCAGATCTTAAACTGCATTTCAAAGCAGTAATCATTAAAACAATCTGGTACTGGCTAACAAATAGAGTAGTGGATCAGATTAATCAGACACCAGTGAAAAATCACTGGACAACAACAAAATGAATTATTCAGAGAAGGGGTCCATAGGCTTTACCAGACCACCATAGTGATCCATGACATACCAAAAAAGATGAAAAATCCTTACTCTAAAATATACCTGACAAGTGGTCATTCTTAATGATTAATGTTATCCCATAAGATAATAGATATTTATTTGTTATTTTTATACAGTACTTTAAATTAGCAAAGCACTTTATAAATATTATCTGTTTATCCTCACAACAACTTTGGGAGGTAGGTGCTATCATTTTTCCTTTTTTACAGATAAGGTAATTGAGGCAGCTAGAAACTAGGCCACTTCCCAGAGTCATACCCGTAGTAAGTGACTGAGGTTGGATTTGAACTTGGGTCTTCTAGGCTATGGGCCCAGGGCTCTGCACATTATGTGCACTTAAGTGCCCCTCTGCACTGAAGCCAACTTAAATGGTCTAATTTCCATCTCTTGCTAAAAACTTAAGGCTAGTTTCAGGTGAAGATGCATTTAAGCTCAAATTATCTGTCTTAGATGTCCATACTGCCTGATTTATCACCATTATTATTATCAATAAATGTACATTTAAGTACGTACTATATCTGAGGCACAGAATCACAGATTCCCAGAGCTAGAAGTGGCCTCAGAAGTCATCTGCTACAGTCCATGCTGAAACAATGATTCCTTGGACAATAGAATTAAGAAGGCATCAGTCAGCCTCCTCTAGAAGAGCAACCATAATTTGAACTTACATTTCCGTAGATAATATTAATAGCATTTTATTGACTTAGGTTGTCACTTGGCCTCACTACGATTTTGTGATCTTAGGGCCATAGGCATTATTTTCCTTGGTTCTCAAAGGCTTAGCTCAGGCACCACATTCTACACAGTGACCTCAATTATTAGATTTTGCTATCTCCAAATTATTTTGTACTTCTCTTATACTGACTTTCCTTTGTATGTGTGTGTATCTCTATATAGATATACATATATAAAATATATAGATATACATATATAAAATATATAGATATACATATATAAAAATACATACACACATACATAATACATATATTGTGTATATGTATATATGATATATTATATATGCACATATAGTATATATATACATATACACTTGCATACATACACACACACACACACACACACACACACACACACACACACACACATACACATGGTGCGGATGTGGTCAATGCTTCCTCCAGCAGAATGAATATTCCTTGAAGTCAAGCCATTTTTTTAATGGAATCCTCAGAGAGTCGAAATTAAAACAGAAAGGAATTTCAAATACTGTCTAATTTTATTACTTCATTTTCTAGAGGAGTAAGTGGAAGTCCAGAGAAAGATATGGCTTGCCCAGGGTCACACAGCAGGTAAGTGTCAGAGGTGAGACTTGAACTCAGGTCTTCCTATGACCAAGTCCAGATCCTTTTCATATAATGGACTAGTTTTTTTTTAACCAACTATTATTCTTAAAACAAATCAACAACAAACACTTTGTGAAGTGGAGAGTGTATTTGTTATTTATACATAGACTGACACAGACGGAAGAGCACACGTGGACACACACACACACACACATCCATTGTACAGATGAGGAACCCAGAGTTCTAAGAGGTGAGTGTTTGGCCCAAGGTCTTTCTGACATGACCCTGCTTCGATCCAGTAAGCCACCAAGAAGTTAGGTCCTACTCAAGTATCTTACCAACTGCCTGTCTTCTCCCTGTCTCCAACAACATCACCTACTTACCCATGAGACACTGAAAGGAGAGAAGGGGAGGGAAAAGAAGAGGAAGTGTGGAAGGGGACCCCTCTGCCCTATGCAGATCTATTTCTTACTAATATTAGATAACTATTAAGCAAGTTTTCCAAGATTTCACTGTGTAACTATATCAAATCTATAAACTTCTCAGAGATTTTCTGACCCCCAGATTCCTAATAATACCATTGAACCTTCTGTGACTGGGTGTTCCCAGGATACTAACAGCTATAAAAATTTCCAGGCTTACCCTTCTACCACCATCACCACCACCCTTGGAATTAGTCCAAGCATAAGCTACTATGGACGGCCTGCTGTCCTCTCTCCCTAGTTAAAATGTCTCACTGAAGACTCAGGCCATAATGTGGGAGAGGAAGAGGAAGGGGAGGAGGGAAGTGGGGAGGAGGAATTGAGAAGTAAGAAAAGGAGGTGTGAAGTCCTGGAGTGAGCTTTTCTTTGGCCAGAGAGAGGGCACAGGGGAGGGGGTATTTGAAATGAGGCAGCAGGCCAGGCAAAAGGAACCTTGAAGTAGGCAGCTGATGGTAAAGTCAGTTAGGAGTGTGGGCAGTCTGCTTTATTCAGGAGGGAGAGGCCAGTGTGAGAAAGGGCTCTGAGTCAGAGGCGGGCCTGCCAGGCATCTTGGGTGGCCGGCCAGGAGGGACAGGTGGTAAATCTGGAGCTGAAACAGAGAAGTGGTTTGGAGAAGGAAAGGAAGCCTGGTTGAATGTGAATCCAAAAGAAACATTTTCCTCTGGGAGAACATGTCTCCATCAGACAGATAGGTATGGAGTCCACAAAGAGGACAAGGAAGGTTAGACAAGACTCTTATGTGGTGGGCTTAGATGTTAACATCAAGCCTTAAGTATGCTCCCTTCCCACTCTAAGGAGGGAAAATCTTTTTATTTCTTCCAGAGGTTAGTTTGAGGACTTAAAAAAAAAATGGTGGGTATATAGCAGGAAGTAAAGGCTTCTGGGAAACAAAACAACGGCCCAAGCATTTGTAAAGCTCTGCCAGGCTCAGGAAGTGATGGCTTGTTGAGTCATTCCCTGTAGCAGGCATTGTAGATTGGCTGGGCAGAAGTGGGAGGGGAGAGGGGGTAAGGGGGCCTTAGCGCTACCAGATCAACTCCAGGGATTTTCAGCAGGCAGAAAGACAGGCCAGGATAAGAAACAGAAGAGAAATATCACTAATCCAAGATAAAGCCAGAAGGAGCTAAGAGGGAATTAAAGAAAGTGTTACAATTCCATGTGGAGATACCTAAGGGTTTGGATGTGGGCCAGGCAACCCCTGGGAAGAATTAGACCCAGTGCAATCTGGCCAGATGTATGAGTGGCAAGGGAAAGCAGAAACAGGCACTAAAGGTTCTGGAGATCTGATCCTTGCCAGGCGGCCGTCTGGGATCTGTGGCTCATCCAAAGAGCAGAATAGAGGGGCTTTGGGGGACCTGGTGAAGAGGAGACACAACCCTAACCCTCAGGAGACTTACAATTCAGGAGGAGAGGCGAGAGAAAAGGGCATGTGCTCTTTCAACATACCCAGAGGTATCCAGAGAGCATTAGTCCTCCCTCTCCCCAACTCTGCCCAGTCTCTGAGGACAATCACTTCATCTGTAAAATGGGGATACTAACAATAGCTATCTCAAAGGGTTGTTGTGAAGACCTCCTCCATGAGATCTTCCAAGTAATGCGCACAAATTTTAAAGCATCATGGGAGTCCAATATTATAATTGTTACTGTTCTTCTTGGGGAAAAATGGTCCTAGGGCAATGGGCATTCTCATATTATTATTTTGTGTTTTGTGTTGCTATTATTGTTGTTACTATTATTACTTCAGTTTGGACTTGGAGGATACCCTAATGGTAGTGAGCTCCTGTAGCTGCTGCTTGGATATGGGGCACAGAATGAGGAGGGCACCCCAGAGTCTATGAGGAGTAACCAGGAGAAAGAAGACCTCATTCGAGGTCTTCAAACAGTCTGGATGATCACTTGTTGGAGTTGTTATCAAGGGAAATTATATTTGGCTTTGGGTGGTTCCATCTAGCTCTGACATTCTGGGATTCCAAGCCCTGGGTTTGTCACTCTTAATGTAACCTGGAATAGGTCATTTCATTTCTTGTAGCCTCATCTTCCTTCTCCATTAAATGAAGAGGCTCGACTAGGTGGCCTTTTAATGCTTCTTCCAATTCTAAATCCTGTGGTCCTAAGAAGTAGATGTTCCATACATTTAAAACTGCCAGGGCAAAGGCTTGCTGGTGGGAAGACTGAGTTAATGTTCCAGCAAGGAGTACAGCTAGGAGTGAAGGTGTGGAAGGATGGGGGTTGGAGCAGCCAGGTTGAGTAGGGCTTACCCTGGAAGGTCATGGAAGGCCAAAGAAAGCTGAAATCTGATTGAATCAGGTGAGTGACAGGATCTAACAGGCAGATGAGGAAAGGAACTTCACTAGCTATGCAGAAATGGATACATATTGGATCCTGGGAGGCCTGCCAGGAGGATCCCAGGACATGGGCATGAAGCCACTGGAAGATACACAAGCTATTTTACAGCGTGGGCAGGGAGTGTAGGCAGGTCTATATTTGAAAGATCACAGAGTCTGAAGTTGGAGGAGACTAGAGATGATCTCACCCAGAACTAGAATTTGAGAGCTAGAAGGACTTCACTGGCCCCCTAGTCCAAACCAGACCTGAAGAGGATTTCCAGGACTATTTAGTAGGCATCCTGCTCCACTATGAGATAGTTCATAGAATCAGAGGCAACTGGTGGTTCAGAGGAGGGAAGAGATGGGAATAAACATTCAAATATTGTCTATCGTGTGACCCTAGGTAAGTCACTTATCCCCTTTTTGCCTGAGTTTCCTGCTCTGTAAAATGAGCTGCAGAATGAAATGGTTAAGCACTCCAGTGTCTCTACCAAGACGGCCCTAAATGTGGTGACAAAGAGTAAGAGAATGACTGAACAACAACAATAGTGCCTACTATGTGCCAGGCACCATGCTAAGCTCTTTTGCAAATATCATCTCATTTGATCCTGGCCACAACCCTTGGAGAGGACTATTGTTGTTGAGTCATTTCAGCCACTTCTGACTCTGTCACCCCATTTTGGGTCCTCCTGGCAGAAACACTGGAGTGCTTTGCCACTTCCTTCTCCAGCTCATTTTATAGATGAGGAAAATGAGGCAAACAGGGTCACACAGCTAGGAAGTGTCTGAGACCAGTTTTGAACTCAGGTCTTCCTGACTTCAGGCCAAGCATTCTATCTACTGTGCCACCTAACTGCCCCAGTAGAGATTTATTCCCTTCCTCCTCATTAAGAAATGGAAATACCATCTAAGTCTAAGACCCTGGTTTTATAGATGAGAAACCAAGGCCAAAAACAAGGGTCCTTTCCCTGACTTACTCAAGATCTCATAGTTAGTAAACACCAAAGGTAGGATTTAAAACTGTTTCCATTGATTCCAAATCCCATGCTCATTCCATTGCGCCGTATCTCCTCTCAAAAGGAATGTGTGCACTCTAATATTTGTTTCTACCTTTGGTCAAAAAGAGGGCAATATAGTGTGTTGAAATAAGAATTTGTTGTCTTGCCCATTTGGAATCTCTTCAGAGTTCTTTGATGTTCAAGCTTGGCCAATACTTAGCCAAATAGAGCTTCCCATTTCTCAGAAGAGACTTTAAAATGCTTATACACATAAAGAAGGCTTAAAACACTCCTAGAACATCAAATAGCTCTTGCAAAACAGCCTGTTGATGAGTTAAGTGTAAATGAATGGGATACATGTGGATTCAATACAGATCCAAAATACCCCAGGGTTTATAAGAAAGGGGAAAGGTAATGGAGGTAAATAAATAAATGAATGAATTTGGGGGTGGGGGGGTCTTACTGAACCTAAGCCATTTGGAAAAAAAAAACACAAATTTAAGCTTTTTGCTAAATCCAAAAAGTAATTTTGCTGCTCTCCCCACACACACCCTCCCTACTCTTGTCCCACCATATGGCAATGTCCCAGTGCCTCTTTGGGTGAGTTGGAGCCTAATTTTAATTTCTTACACATGTGGCAAAACATTTTCAAGTACTTTCTTAAGCCACTGTTTAGCTGAGTTCCTCCAACTGATGGTTGACATCCCACTCAATAATGCCAGTGTTTTGCATATTATTTACATTACAATTGTTGCACTCATTCACTCTTGCCTTCCCCTTGTAACACCGCCACACAGGATGTAGACTGGACTCTTCCAGCAGCTTTCTGGACCTCACTGCTCCTTCCATTTGCTCTGGGGTGCAGTAGAGGGGCTTCTCAGCCATGTGTGCATTAGGATTCTCAGTAGTGTCTCCACTCTCCTACACCCATCACTTTCTGTTGGATACCCTGATGTGGAAATTCATGTGCTAACATTTGGGACTGTCCATCCCAGTACTAAACAGGGCTCACGTTCATTGTTCATGGATTTAGGGAATGTGACCTTAAATAGAAGTCATTAAAAAAAAAATAACCAGAATTTCAAGTTCCTTCCTTTATTTGTTTAACCTTCCCTCAAAAGGATTCTGACAACTGTTCAATAGTCAAGTCAATGAGCATTTATTAAGCACCTACTATGTACCAAGCCCTGTGTTAAATGCTAGAAATGGCATGGGTTGACTTAGAGGTTATGGGTTCTCCCTTTAGGGAAGGTTTCAATTTGTCCAACAAAATTTTATTTAGCACCTACTATATGCCAGGCACCCTGCTTAAGTGCTCGGGATGCAAAAAATTAAAAGAAATAAAAGCCCTGACCTCAAGGAACTTACATTCTACTTGAGGAAAAAAAAATATATATATATATATATGAAGATAAGCAAATCTATAGAAATAAATGCAAAGTAATTTTGATAAAGGTAGAGAGGAGGGAGGAAGAAATATCTGTGTTTGAAGGTTGCCACTGAGCTGAGCTTTCTATAGAGCTGGGGCTTCCAAATGGAAGAAGTGAGGTTGGGGAGAGTTTTATACATGGGGAATAGTCTGTGCAAAGGTATGGAAGCTGGAAATGAATCAGCCATTCAAACAACAAGCATTTAGTAAGCATGTACTATGTGCCAGGCACTGTGCTAGGTACTGTATAGACAAAAGCAAAAATGAAACAGTCCCTGCTTTCATGGAGCTTACATTCTAATAGGGGAGACTTATACATGTATAAGTATATTTAGAATATATTGAAAAAGAATTCAATGTAGTGGGAGTGGGGGAGGATGAGCAGCTGGTGACAGCAGGAAAAAGGTGGCATTGAACAAAGCATTAAAGGAAGCCAGAAATTTATGACAAAATAATAGTCCCTAGTAGAGGAGAGGATGTACCTTCCCAGGGGGCATATGGCTCACGCATTGGTTCTGAGTAATCAGACTGTGCTTGCACTTTGCTGAATATCTCCTATGAGCATAGCAATAGAGAAATCTTGGGAAATGGGGAGCAGTCTCAAACTAACAACACATGCATTTGTCAAGCATTTCCAAAGACCGTTGGAAGACAGAAGATGCATTGGGCCAGGGATTAGGAAACCAGGGTTCAAATCCCAGCTTTGCCTCTCCTGTAAAGAACTATGTGGTCAAGTTATTTTTCTTCTCTGTGCCTCAATTTCCTCATCTAGAAAAATCTCTAAAGTCTCAGTTGATTCTAGGGGATTGACTCTAATACCATCACTCCCCCTGCCCCACAAATGAATGTATTGATGACTGTGTGGTGATCACATTTGCATTTTTCAAGGACCATTGGAAACATATGCCATCCTAGTCCAATCTTTGAGCTTTTATTTGTTTGATTGTTTTGTTTATTTTAAGTCAGATAGATGATTTCAGGTTCAGTACAGAGCTTAGTGACAAAACTCTACATTCTACTAATGCATTGGTCATTGTTCTCTGAATTGTAGACTGGTACCACTGAGATGTTAGTGACTTGTCCAGGGTCACACAGCCAGTTTGTCAGAAGTGAGATCTGACTGAGGTCTTCTGCTCTCAGACACTAGTTGTCTATTTATTATGCCATGCTGCCTGTAACAAAGGAATTTTTAGCAGATGAAAATAGTAGAGGAAATGTTAGCTTTTTTTTTTTTGAGAGTAACACAGCATGATCTCCAACAGACTGTAATTAGTTCATGGTCCAGTAGGCCCCAAGATGGGGCCTTATGCTACTTGGCCTTGTCCCTTTCAAATGACGTAGACTGTAGACTAAAACAGAGAGGTGTTCCTTAGAACATTGCTATTTAATCTGGCTCAGGTCCAGTGCGAACCCTTCAGTCCTGGAGTCGGTCCAGTTGCGTGGCTGATGGGAGGCCCAGCCTCAGAATAAACACCATGTGATTCCTGGAATTTGGAAGGCATCTGTTTCCAAGACCCTTGCAGTCCCTCCATTGGCAGATCCTGGGTGCTCGGTGGTTTCATTACATCCTGGCATGTCCAACCTAAACCACTCAGCCCGTCACCAGCCAGCCGCCAGCTGCCAGGAGAGGCTCTTCAGACAGAAACCTCACTCTGGGGCTTCAGAAGCTGAAGGGGGGGCCAAAGCCGGTAGTGGGATGGGACTTGCTATTCCCTTTGTCCTAATGCCGTAGCCTGGACAATCAGGCTTTTGTGCCTGCTGGGAAGGCAGCAGCCATGACCCCGGTGATGCCTGCCCTGGATTGGACTGGTGATAAATGGACGGAGAGGGATCCCAAAGGAAGATGGTGGAAACCAGCTTGTTCTCCAGGCCTCTGCTCACAAAACCCTCATTGCTCTGGCATGAGGGAAAGCTTACACAATTTAGAGCAGGGGACACTGAGTTGGAGTTCCAGTTCTGCCCCAACTTACTGTAAGACCATGAGCAGCTCCTCTCATGAAACCTACTTCCTTATTCTGTAAAGTGAGAGTGTTAAGCTAGGCAATCACTAACTAGCTCCCCCACCCCACCTCCAACTTTGACATTCTCCATTCTATACCCGTACCCACTATTTCTGACATCTGTTCTAAGGCCTTTCTAGCTCTGACATGCTCTGTTCTAAAGTGCTCCTGGGTCTTGCATTCTGGGTTCTAAAGTCCCTCCCAGTCTGGCATTCCTTGTTCTAAGAGCCTTCCCAGCTCTGCCATTTCCTGTTTTAAGGCCCCTCCCAGTTCTGACATTCTTGGTTCTAAGGCCCTTCCCAGCCCTGCTCTAAGACCTCTACCACTTCTGACATGCTCTGTTCTTTGTGCCCTTCTAGCCTTGTTGAATTGGTTCACAGTAGTAGTAAGAGAGAAAATGTAGTGTGGTAGAAAGAGCCCTGGATTTGAAATCTAAATATGCCTCCCTAGAGCTTCCATACTAGGCTAAATATCTTCAGTTCCTTCCGTTCTTGTTCATATAGTCGGTCAACAAAGATTGTCTAAGCACCTGCTATGTGCCAGATATTGTGCTAAGTTCTGGGGATATGAAGAGGTCTTAAGATCTTTGACTGTCATAGCATTCTTTTATATTATTAGTTTTTTTTCTGGTAGCATTCTGGCCTTAAAAGTTGTGATTTCTAATACTGTTACCTATGAACCCCTCTCTGGAGTACTCTCCTATAATATTTAGCCAGTTGATATCAATTGGTCAGCCAGGCCTAATTAGTTACAGAAAGGGCTATTTCCCCATTTGATAAGCAGTAAGAATAGTTAGTACAAAAATAGCCCCCTCAAAAGTCTGAGGAAAACTCTCCCCTTGTACACACAAGTTCTCTGGGCTCAAATGTAGGGTGTAAGCAGGTAGCACACAGCTGTTGGCTGCTGGAAGTCTTTTTCTCCCTTTGCAGAGTCTCCTGAAGTTTCTCTTTGGGGTGTCTAGCTCTCTTCTGGGCTCCAAGGGTCTCTTCCTTAGTGTCCTGTTTGTCATTGGTTCCCAAGCAGATGCTATTCATGGCCACCATCTTCTGAGACATTACTACTGCCAGGGTCAATAGGAGGTTCAAATATTTTGACCTCTTGAAGTTCACAAGGTCAGCATCTGGTTAAACAGTGGGAGAGAATCTCTCCCCTTTTGTGCCCCTCAATTGATTCCCTGTCAAGGGCTTAGCTGGAGCTTCCCCATGACTGAGTTGGCTCTATGGGAATGCCATATTGCCACTCTATCCAAGTCCCAAAGGGCATGACTGATTCTCTTCAACCAACCACATGATATCTCCTTTGTGACTCATCTGTTTGCATTCAGTTGGCACCTAATTTATATGCTTGATCAACTGATTGATTGACTTGATGGAGGCATCTAGGATTTGTTCATATTTAGTTAATACTTTGTTGCTCCTGTAGCTCAGTCCAGGAGTCTTCTCAACTGATGAAGGCACCAGAGCATAACACAGCTTGGTACTTACATGAATCGGGGTAGAAGGAAGAGACAGACTTTTCCACAAATGCAAACAACATATTTGGAAGAATAGACACGTGTAAAGAATATGCATGGAAAGGTTCACACACAAATAACACATGTGGCCATAGTACACATATAGAGGGACACCAATATAGGGAGCACACAGTGCCCAGACACACTCATGATTGGGAAAGTCACGCCTCCAAAGATACACAATTAATGGTGTCTTCTGGCAGTTCAGATTGCCTGGACCAAAAGGCTAGTGTCCTTTCAAGTTCCTTTGTCTTGTTCCCTCAGTGATTGGGCTACAAAGACTCTCATCTCTGCAATAAAAGATTCTCATCTTCAGACAACAGATCTCTTTGAAACTAAGAGCAGGATCATCCTGGCTTGCTAATGCCTCCAGGCTTAATCTTTTTTTTTGGAATGTACTTCCTGGTCACTGAGCTCAGAGTCTCAGTGAGTGACCCCAGTCTAGCTTGTGGCGAGCATTCCATTTACCTCTGACTTGCAATTTCTGAAGGGTAGCGTATGTTAGGTAATGGCTATTTCCCCAATAATTACCAAATGACTCTGGAGTTCAGGGTCCTCCAATTTCCCAGCCCAAAGTCTCTTTCAATCAGTATAAAAGAATGAGCAAGAGAAAACATGTGGAAAGAAAGCTAAGCCCAGGTGGCAAGCCTATCCTATGTTCTACCAGCTTAACCGTATTCTTGGCTTTCCATTTGCAGATGCAGTCAGTCAAAGCACAAAAGAGCTTTGTTGGTGCACCTCTACACTGAGAAACACCAACTAAGTGAGGAGGAATGTCACTGTGCTTTCCCTACCAAATCCTCCCCTCTCTCTTCTGAACTTCTTAATTTCTGTCAAGGGCACCGCCATCTTTCCAATAACCTAGCTTCCTAACCCTGACATTCTCCTGAGCTCCTTCACTCTCCCTCATCCCATATAGCTAATCAGATAGCAATTTTTTCAACATTTTACCTTACAACAGAAATTCCTATTTTATTTTTTGTGGTTTATCTTTCATACTCAAAGAGGACCAATAACAACATGACATTGGGGTCACAGTACAATGCATTCGACTGTGGCTGGTCAGTCCAATACAAGCTCAGAAAGCTCTGCCACAGGTCAGGCACAAATAGCTAGCTTGAACATTCTAGTTGGAGATGTCTCAAGATTTGTGCATCTCACATTCCCTTCGTGTCCCTGTGATTCTGCTCTGCTCATAGAGCATAGCTCCCTTCTTGATGGCCATGCTAGGCAGTGCTGAACAAGAAACCCGTAACATTTACTCTTTGTACTTGTATGCTCAATGCCTAGAGCATTGCCTGACGTATACTAGGTACTCAACAAACACTTGGTGATTGATTGATCATGGAAAGTAAGCTCCTTGAGAGCAGGGACTGATTCTTTTTTTTTTTTGTCTTTGTATTCCTAGTACCCAGCAAAGTGCCAGGCACATAATAGGAGCTTAACAAATACTTGTAAATTAATTGATAATAGAATGTAAACTCCTTAAGGGCAAAGAGTATATCCTTTTTTTTTTTTTTGCCTTTATATTCCTGATACTTGACACATAATAGGTGCTTACTAAATACTTGCTTATTGACTCATTGTTGATGGATTTAGAAAGGAAATAATATTCCAGTTGACATTGCTACTGGTGCTGTAAAGCTTGAAAGTGCTGTGAAGTTTACAAAGCACTATTGATTATCTTATTTGAGCCTTGCAACAGCCCTTTCAAGTAGGCATGCAGGTTCAATTGCAACTCAGGCACCCAAATGGCTCCATCATCTCATTAATGCTTTCATTCCCTTCCTGGATGATCAGATTACAACTCAGTCCAACCGTGTTTTTCTAGACAATGTCTCCCATAAGTTCACTCTGGGAGTCCATCCAAGGTGCTGAAGATCTTCCTCAATTTTTTTCCCCCTGATATCAAAAGGACATGGATGAAGCCCATAAGCTGTCTTAATCTTTGTGACATGTGACCAGACCATCTTTTTTGATCATATGTTTCTTTTGATTAATACTTATGAATAATATTGATATGTTTTAATAGCTTATAACTGTGCCAAGACTTTCAGGACATCCTGTATCTAGTATTGTACATATATCATCTCATCTGAATCTCTTGACTACTCTATGAAGTGGCTACTATAGGTATTACAATGCCCATTTAATGGAAGAAGAAAGTGAGGCTCAGTGTTTTGCCTATAGTCACATAGCTAGTGTCAGAAATAGGTTTGGAATCTTGAGCTTCCTGGCTCTATATGCAACATTCTAGCTGCTAAACACTTGCCCTCACCTCTCCCCCCATCCTCACCAAAAGGCATGGTTATAAAGTCATGAATGAATTTGGTTTCCATAAACTAAATGGGAAAGTCAGCATCATTACATTACAGCCACAACTTGGATTTATTGGTAAATAACAACACAGAAAAATATGGCCTCAGCTGGACTTTGGTTTCCTAGTCTGCAAAATGGTGTCAACATTTCTCTAACAGTGAAATTTTTCATGATGCCAGGCTTACTTGTTGACCCAAATGGACTTCACCCCATGAGTGTACTTGATGTGACAATCAAGGCACAGTCCCCTAGAAATGGATCATGGCATCATAGATTTACTAGCTCTGGATCTGAAGAGACCTCAAAGGCTGCCCAGTCCAAAACCCTCATTTCAGAGAGTAGTAAACTGAGGTCCATGGAGGGGAAAATATATGTGCCTAAAGTCATGCAGGTAGTAACAGAGGCAGGATGT
>NW_027555847.1:703702409-703719909 GCF_003287225.1 Phascolarctos cinereus | reverse complement strand
CTTTATCATTGTTCAGGATATCTCTCCCCCATGACTGAAATATACTCCCTTCTCTTCTCACCTCATCTATTTGTATACATTTGTATATGTCCATTTAATGTTGTTGAGGGCAGGGACTGTTTTGTCACAGTGCTATACCTGCCTACACACTAGTCTCCTGCTCCAGCTTCTCACCTCCACACCTGGACACATTTGATGCCCACTTCCATCACTTGGAATCCCTAGCATCCTTCAAACTTCATCCCTAGTCCCAACTCCTATATGAAGCTTTCTCTGGTTTCTCCTTCCCCCAAATGTTACTGCCTCATCACTTAATAACCTTGGATTTATTTGCTATATATACAGGGTGTCCTCAAAGTCTACATGTATTTTGAAGTCATTAATGGCTTAGTTAATGACTCAATGACTTAAGCCATTGATGGCCTAATATTACACTAAGATTTTGGGGACACACTGTATTTTATAGCAACTTATATCTGTAAATAAGATAACGTATGAAGCACTTTTTCATTATCCTTGTTACATTTGATACGTTGTTTGCTACATTGTTACGTTATCCTTTCATTATCCTTGTTACATGTTACTTCTCCCAAAGAATATATGTTTCTTGAGGGCAGTAACTGATTCACTTTCATGTTCATCTAGCCAATGCCTGATGCAGAATCAGGCACATAACTGATGCTCCATAAATGCCTATCAGATGAATGAATGAATAAATGAAAGACTGAATGACTAACTGACTGACTGACTGACTGAATGAATGAATGAACAAATGAATGAATGCAAAGAAGATAAGTTCTTTGAAGGCAGGGACCATTTCCCTTTTATCTTTGTACCTTGGCATAGGGCCTGGCACAGTGTAATAAATGCCTGTTAATTTTACCTGGCACTTTGTTATGAACCTCTCCACAGGGAGAAAGAGGAAAAGAAGGGGATAAGCACTTACATAGCACTGACTAGGTGCCAAGCACTGTTCTAAGCCTTTTTTTTTTTTTACAAATATCTCATTTGATCCTCTTAACCATCCTGAGAAGAAGGTGCTATCATTATCCCCATTCTGCAGATCAACGAATATGTTCTCTTCTCTCTCTTTTCTCTCTAGAATGGGCCCTCAATATTATTCATTTGGACTATTGAAATAGATTCCTAACAAGCTTTCCTACTTTGACTATCTTTCCTTTCCAATACATGCCTGAAATGACTGTAAAATTGTGTGTGCCTATGTGTGTGCACATGTGCATGCACACATAGATCATGTGATGGATGTGCTCTCTACTGCCTATGAATTTCCATTCAAATTCCTTTGCCTACCGTTCAAGGCCATCTACAATCTGGGGCCCCCCTCCTTTTCCAGCCTTCTTTTGAGATGCTTCTCTCCCTATGTTCTATGTTTCAGTCAAACTGGATGAGAACTCTCTGGCCCCATTAAATTGTAAGCTCCTTCTGGTCAGGGACTGTCTTTTGCCTCTTTTTGTATCCTCCATTGATTACCTCCAATTTCTCCTGTCATATCTTATTTGCACAGTTATTTTCATATTGCCTCCCCCATTAGACTGTGAGCTCCTTGAGATTAGGGCTATTTTTGCCTTGTTTTGTATCCCAACTGCTTAGCACAGTGCCTGGCACATAGTAGTTGCTTTATAAATACTTATTAATTGATTGATCGCCCCCTCCCACCTCCATGCTGTATCATGCAGTTTCTTATTATAGGAATATACTCTCTCCCCCTCTCTTACTGGTGAATTAATGCCCATCCTTAAGAGTTCAACTCGAATGCCGCTTCTCCAGCAAGTTTTCCTTGACTCCTCTCCCCAAAGGTCCAAGATCTCCCTGACTCTAGTGTCTTCCCTTTCTGTTCCAATTCTCCCCAATGCCATCAAATTGATATTCCCAGAACCCTCATGAGCTCTGCATTCCAGCCAGGCTGGTTTCCTTGCTGAGCCTGTGTGTGACATTCCAACCCCCAGGCTTTTGCATAGGCCATTCCTCCTGCCAGGAATGTGCCTCATTTCCATCTTTGGGAATCCATGGTTTTCTCAAGCCTTTGCTCAGTGCTGCCTCCTACAGGAAATCTATCTTGTTCAACCAGGTGCTAATATCTGCTGTTGTTTAGTCATTTCAGTCATGTCCTACTCTACATGAATCCATTTGGCATTTTCTTGGCAAAGATACTGAAGTGATATGACACTTACTAGCTGTGTGACCCTGGGCAAGTCATTTAATCTTGATTGCCTCTCCAAAAAGAAAAAAAAAGATACTGAAGTGATTTGTCATTTCCTTCTCCAGCTCATTTGATGGATGAGGGAAGAGAGGCAAATAGAGTTAAATGACTTACCCAGGGTTGCACAGCTAATAAGTGGCTGAGTCCAGATTTGAACTAAGGAAGATGAGTCTTCCTGACTTCAGGCCTGCCACGCTGTCCACTCTGCTACCTAGCTGCCCTTGATATCCCCCCCATACCCAAAAATACCCCATAAGGTGGTTTTTTAAAAATCCCTCTCCCACCCCAAAAAAGCCCCCTCCATGTTATAGAGGCTACATTTTTAGAGGTTATATTTATAGAAGTCATATTTTTTCATTTAATTCTCCTTGAGATGCAGTGTTACCTAGTGGGTAGAGAGCTGAGAGTCATCCTTGGAGTAAGGAATGCTTGGGTTTAAATCTCATCCCTGATAAGTGCAGACAATTATCCCAGGCAACCTTTTGAAACAGGGAACTACACGGAAAGTATGAATTTGCTTTGATAGAAGAACTTCTGTCCTCATGAGGGCAGATGACACATGAAGGGGAAGGGTGGCCAGGGAAGGGAGTTTTGTTGTGAGGAAGTCCCAGGCTTGATGACTGAATGATGGAATGAGTAAATGAAAGGAGTGAGAAGGCATTTATTGAGTGCTAAGTACTAAACTTTAGCTATACATACAAAAAGCTAGTTCTCTCTTGCCCTCAAGGAATGTGGGAAGCTGGTGAGCAGAGAGGGGGTTTGGGGGCTACATAGCATTCATTTGATTAATATTCATGAGGGAAGATGTAAAAGGGAAGGAGAGCAAGGATGTTTCCACATCAGGGGCAGGACAGATGTCAAGATGTCCAGCATGGATGAATGTGAAGCATAGTCTGGGCTGAGGCCAGCTAAATTTAATGGGTTAGTTAAGTTTATACTCACTCATTCCCCAATCAGGACAGCTCAGCCCATGACGGAATTGGAAAACCAAGTGGCTTAACTCTTCCCAGGAAGCGATGGCAGTGGTGGTGAAGGGGTGAGATATGGTCACTGAAGGTCTAGTCTAGAGGATGCTGTCCCAGATGTTGGGGGGGAGGGCAGGCAGCAGGGTCAATGGCAAGACACCCAGGCTGGCTGGAAGCAAGGAATAGACCCTGAAGGCTGTCCATAAAGAATTATCCCCTGGGGGTGGAGAGAAGGATGGGAATGAAAGGAAATGAAGAGGTAGGAAAAGGTAGAAGAAGCCAAGAGCCTATGCCTCCATTCATCCAGTTTACCTGCCCTCTTGCTATGGTGTTTGCCTGTATTCTGTGTGAGTCACATCCCTGCATGTGATTTGCCATTCAGTCTATGCTGTGGAAGAAATGAGTCATCTGGCTAGAAGGAATTTGGAGCTAAGGAGGGGAATGCAACCTTTGGAAATGAGTGAGGCATTTGAGCTCATCCGTTCACTAGGTTGTGGTAAACACTTTCTTTCTTTTACTGGCATGGAAGTTTTATAAATGCAGGAAGAAACTGGAGCTGGCTCCTTAAGCAAGTCATTCACCTTTTACTTGGAAGGTTTTTCAGCCAAACTGAAAGCAGACAGCAGAAAGTCGGCTAGGCTTCATTCCTTTGGTACAAACTAGCTTCCTTTCAGCATTCTCTGTCTTTGGTTCTTTCCTTCCTTTCCCAAACCACTCACAGGTATTTCCTGATCTCATTTTCTACTCTTCATTTCATTAGTAAAGGTGGTGGCTTGGACAAGTCATTCCACTAAAAGTTCACTCCTCAACCTTTACAGAGAATAAGGTTAAGGACTGGGTGTGAGTTCACTGGTATAAGGACTCTCAGATTAGGAAATCTCTACCACCAATGCAGATTTGCACCTTCTCTGAAACTTATATAGTCTTAGGGAGTTACCCTGGGATATCCCTGTTGCCTTATTCCCCTGGAGAAGGAAATGGTAAACTACTCCAGTATGTTTGTCAAAGAAAGCCCATGTGTCTGTGGATAGTATTAGTGCGCTATGGCCCACAGTGTCACAAAGAGTTGGACACAACTAAACAAGAAGTTGTTAAGTGATTCATCCAAGATCACACAGTCAGAATGTATCAGAGCCTGGGCACAAACCCAGGCCTTCCTGGCTCCAAGGTCAGCCTTTTGTCCACTAAGTCAGCCACCAAGCCCTCCACGAAGCTGCTCTTTACACAAAGAGTAGGAGCATGAAGTCTCAAGAAGCTCTTTACTGCTTTCAGATTCGGTTCAAAGAAATTCAGTTGAATAGACATCTATTAAATTGATAATACATTTCAGATACTGTGCTAAGTTTAGGGGAGAAGTTAGGGTGTGGGTGGGCCCACATGGACATGTGATTTCATTGACACAGGGAACTTCCGGGTGAAGCATTTCCCTCTATTAATGTAAATCAGCATCTACTCTGCACCTTATAGTCTCAGAAAGTCGCCTAGAACAAATGAGAATTTTAGTGACTTGCCCAGGTTTATGAGCCAATATCAGAGGCAGAATTTAATGAAACTCAAACCTGAGGCCTACTCTCTATCCACTATAACACACTGCCTCTAGGTGTTCTGCGATAGTAAAAGAAAAATGAAAACTGTTTCTGCCCTACCCCAACCTCGAGTTTACATTCCGCTGATGAGATACACCTGTACACAGATAAGTTAGCGTAAGGTAATACCATGTAATTTCAAGTGGGAAGGTACGCTATCCACTCTTCAGAGGAGATGAGAGTATTGCATGGCACAGAGATAAGAAAAAAGCCTTATATGAGAGGTGGCGACAATCTGTCCACATTCATTGCCCTGATACCCAATTACAGCATATTATCATAACAGCCGAAATGATTGAAGCCGATTTCTCTGATATGAGCAGCAGGACACAATAAGGCTAATAAAAATAATGATATACAATTGTGTGATAGCAATAATGAGCATATCTTAGAGCAGTTTTAAGGTTTATAAGGGTTTAATATTTAGAACCACACTGGAAGGGACAGAGAGAAAATCTTATCCCCATTTTATAGACTCCTTAATCTCCTTCACAGCTCAGCTCAAGACCGGGTCCTCCCTGAGACCTTTCCAAATCTCATCTCTCTCTAATTGCTAAGATCCCTCCTACCCCCAGAAATTACCTAGTGTTTATTTCATATGTAATTATTTATGTGCATGTGATCTCCCTGGATAGAACATAAACTCTTTGAGGACAGAGACTGGTTTTTTGTTTGTCTGTTTTATTTTCCTTTTTACACACTCAGAGCCTAGCAGGAGTAGCTGTTTAATACGTGCTTCTTGACTTATTAATGATTGATAAGTGGGTGAAGTCACATGGCTAGGAAATGTTCTGTGTGGGATTGAAACGCAGGTCTGCTGAATCTGGCTCCTCTTTTTATGAGATGAGCCAGTGTGGAAGTACGGAGACCTGTGTCCCAGACCAAGCTCTTCTGCTCATTCCTTATGGGACTGTGGGTAAGCTGCTTCCTCTTCCTGAGTCTCCATTTCCTCATCTGTCCACTCTGGGCTCAATGGGCTCTTGCAGCTGAGAATCCCAGAATTCCTAAGTTGGAAAAGGCTTCAGAGGTTTAGTTCAGCCCATACCACACCAAAACAGGGTTCCCCTGGACCACATCGCGGCGAATGGTTGCCTGATGCTAAATATGGCTTGTCATAGGAAACACCCCATGTGCGATCTCCATCAGTCCTGGCCGGGGCTGCTGGCTAAAAGCAGCTTCTCTTCTGCTGACAAAGTGAGGGGGACTGTGCTTTCTGGAGAAGGTCAGAAACCCACTTTCTGGTGCCGCAGATACCAAGTCAGCAGCTAGCTGATAGGGCATGTGGGCCTATGGGACAGCAGATCATTGATGCCAACTTGTTTTAATGCCAAACTATACAAGGAATTAATTAATGCCCTATGATTCCTGACCTGCTGTGGCTTGCTGCTGAAATATAAGAGGGTGTGTCATTGAGATGCCTGCATAAAGAGCGAATGAGGTTGAGAAGATTGCACATGGTGTGCCAAAGGACCTGTTTCTATTTTCGTCCCTCCTTGCCCCTGACTCACTGTGTGACCTTGGTTAAACTGCAGAGCCTCTCTGTTCCGAAGTTTTACATGACTATGGAATGGCAGGAATAGATCATCTCATGGAGGAGGGAGGGGAGCAATGTTCCTGCAGAAAGGAAAGAAAAGAAAGCCTGGGATAAGAAGGAATCAGCTTTAGAGAATGATTTTTTTTTTTAGGTTTGTTGAAAGTGTGAAAGAGTCAGGAATGGAGTGGCAAAGATTCAGAATTGTAGTTGTAATGTGAGTAATAACTTTTATTTTTAGACCAGACCTGTGATTTCATTGCCATAGGAAACTCCCAGGTTGGGAGGGTGAGAATGAAAGAGAACCTCCCCCTACCAATACCACTTGGTCACTTCCTTATAGTCTCAGAGGGCATTCAAGAGAGACCAGGGTGGGTGGCCCAGTCAGTGTGTACCAGAGGCACACTAGAACCCAGGTCTTCCTAACTCTGAGTACAACTCTCTACCCACTATACCATGCTGCTTATCAGTTAATAATAATAATAATAATAATAATAATAATAATAATAATATCCAATGTTTATATGGTGCTTTAAAGTTTGCAAATCACTTTGTATACATTATCTCATTTTATCCCCACAATAACCCTGTGAGGTTTGTAGATAGTGCTTGGTACATAGTAAGAGCTTACTAAATGTGTTTTATTTCATTCTTTTGCTCATTCATGATATGAAGTATGCTGTTATTATTCCCATTTCACAGATGAGGAACTGGACATTGGGTCACACAGCTGTCAGCATCCTGAGTGCCCCATGTCAAATGCCTAGTAAGTATCTGCTGGTACATTTGAAAATGACTCCGGCTACCTTTGCCCTCCTGAATATAAAATATTACTGCCCCCAATCACTGGCACTGCTTGGACTGAGCCTAAAGTTTGGATACCTTTTTCCAGAACTTACCTCATGTAGTGCTTTGCCCTTCAGAGACTATAAGAGATACATGAGAAATTAAGTGACTGGTAAAACTGACTTACAGGTGTATCTATGTAGCTTTTTGGTAAATACCACCAATGGTTTGTAAGTTGTTAATAATCCCAGTAGTTAGTCAACTGAAGTTAATTGGTTAAATAGTACTGGGACCCAAATTACTGGTGGCTAGCAGTGAGATTGGTGGGAAAGTGTACACTAATATGGGACTTAAGTTGATAGCAATAGAAAAAGACACCCTCAACTCCCTCAGCGGTACCCCTAGATCTCCAAAGTAGCTTGGTGTAGTCAAGGCGGGTGAGACTGGAGTACTTGTTACATGAACATTTCCATACAAAAGTAGGCCTTCTCCCTGCCCCTCCCCATACATGCATTGCCAAAATCGAATGCTGGGAAATGATAATGACCAAGTTTAGCCTCAAAGAAGAGGCATAAGAAGGTACCACTCCCTGCTTCTTTGCAAAAGTGAAAACCTACAGATGCAGAACCTTGCATATAATCTCAGTTTTCCCCCAATGTATTGGCTAATTATGCCAAACAGTTTTTCTCCTTTTTTCTCCTCTTTCTCCTCCTAATTTTTCTCTGGGAAGTGTAGAGAGAGGGATATATAGGGAAATGTAGGAGATGTAAAAATAAGAGATAGCAATAAAAACAAATAAAATTATTTTTCCAAAGAATCACACATCCACAAATGTTAATTTACCTTTTGATGCTCCAAATATGAGATACTTGTCCAATGACCAAGTCACGTTCTAATGCAAGATCTAAATCACATCAATACTGACCATCTCACTATAAAAGAAACCAGAAGATAGAAAAAAGTTGCTGCTGAGAGATGGCTCCCAGGTTCTCCCAGCAGAGGAAAATAAAGGAGTCAGAAGAATTATTTTCAAGGGCAATAAGAAACATCCTTTCATGAAACATTTGGCTATCTCCTCCTGATACTCTCTCCCTTCTTAGCTTGGTTGTTCTACTATTTCTCTGGACCCTCCCTGGTCCCTTCTGTGGGATCATCTATTCTCTCTTTATACTAAGTGTGGGCATCTGCCAAGACTCTCTCCTGGGCCCACTCCTCTTGTTATTCTACGTATGCACATTCTCTCTCCATCTTGGTGATCTCTCTGGTTCTCGTGGACTATTGTCTCTAGGCAGATAGTTCCCAGGTCTGTATATCCAGTCACAATCTCTTTCCTGAACTCTGGTCTCTTATTACCGACAGCCTGACAGATATCTCCACATATTGGCCCCCTTGGTATCTCAAACTCATTGTGGCTAGTTGGTTTTATTTTCCCCTCAATCTCCTCATTCCTGCTGATTGTGTTGCCAATCTTCCATTCACTCAGGGTTGCAAACTTGGACTTATCCTTGACTGCTTCCCTTTCCCTCACCCCCCATATGAAAAGACTTGGAAGATGTCAGTTCTATCCCGGCAGTATCTGTTGAATCCAACCCTTTCTCTCCACTCATGAGGTCTCTATCCTTGTCATCATCTTTCATCTGCAGTATCCTCCTAATCAGTGTTCCTGTGTCCAGCCTCTTCCCTCTCCCAAAATCTTACACACAGCTGCTAAATTAATATTCTGAAAACAGGTATTTGACCATGTCAACCCTTTGCATCACAATCACGAATGCCTCCTTTTTGTCTCTAGGGGGAAAAAATGAAAAATCCTTAGCCTGGTATTCAAAGACTTCCATGATCTGTCTCCCACCTACCCTTCCTTCTTCTATTTTATCTTTTTAAATACTACATATTTTTCCCATTTACATGTAAAAAATTTTTAACATTCCTTTGTCAAATTTTGGGTTTCAAATTCTCTCCCTTCCTCATCTCTTCCTCCCTTCTCGAGAAGGCAAGCAAATTGACATAGGTTATATGTATGTAGTCAGGCAAAACACATTTCCTTATAAGTCATTCTGTGAAAGAAAACACATACAAAAAAAAAGAAAGAAAGAAAAAAAGAAAAATAAGGAAAATAAAGAAAAAGTATCTTTGATCTGCATTCAGGCTTTACCAGTTCCTTCTTTGGAAATGGACAGCACCTTTCGTTATAAGTCCTATGGAATGTCTTAGATCATTGTATTGCTGAGAATAGCTAAGTTATTCATAATAGGTCATCATACAATACAATACAATACAATACAATACAATACAATACAATACAATACAATACAATACAATACAATACAATTGTTACTGTGTAATGTGTTCTCCTGGTTCTGCTTGCATCAATTTCTGAGAGCATCCTGCTCATCATTTCTTAAAGTACAATAGTATTCCATCACAATCATATACCACAACTTCTTCAGCCATTCCCAATTGATGGGGAATCCCTATCCCCTCAATTTCCAGTTCTTTGCCACCACTAAAGAGCTGTTTTAAATATTTGTGTACACATAAGTCCTATTCCTTTTTGTTTTTTATCTCCTTGGAATACAGACCTAGTAGTCTACCCTTCCATTCTTTTTTTTTTTACCCTTCCATTCTTAAGTCATATTACTCACTTTCATGGACTCTCTGTTCAAGTCCAACAGGCCTGCTGGGTATTCTACACACACAACATTCCATCTCTTATCTCTATTCTTTAGAAGACATGGTCCTGACATCTGGAATGCACTCCCTTCTTACCTCTGCTTCAGAGAATTTGTAACTTCCTTAAAAGTGTAACTTAGGTCCTACATGAAACCTCTCCAAACACTCCCTTGCCCCACCTTTCCAATTCAGTTTTTAGCATTCTTTTCCTCTTGAAATAACTTTGTATAAAATTTATAGTGCTTTGTGAATGTTGTGAATTATTTCCCCAAATAGAATGTAATCTCCTTGAGGGAAGAGACTGTGTTGATACATAGTAGACAGTGTGTGTGTGTGTGTGTGTGTGTAGGATTCAGTGATTCTTTTAAAAATGTTAAAATTTAAATTAAATTTATTTTTAATTAAAAATGTTTAAAATAATTTTAAGATTAAAATAAAAATAATTTGAAAATAGTGATTTGAAAATATTAAAATATTTTGTTTTTACATCATGTTGATTTCTCCCTATATCTCTTCCCCTAATAGTATAGACTCTTAATGTTTGCTGATGTGAATTCATTGGATCTTACCTTGTAGTACTCATGAGGAGTAAAAATGGAAAGACCACTCTGAAGATATTTGCAACTTACGTTCCAACATCTGTTCCAGAGGACGGGGATGGGAGGAGGGAAGGAAGTTACCTGAAGAACTTAAGAATATAATCCAAATTATATCAATGCATACTTTAACAGTTGGTGACTTTAATGTAATGGCAGGCATAAGAGAAGGCAATGAAAAATATGTGGAAGAATATGGCTCAGGATTAAGAAATGGAAAGCAGCCAAAGGCTTGTAGAATACTTAGAAACCTCAAGCCAAGAAAAAATTAGTACTTTCTTCAAGAAGAATTTCAGATGGCACTAGACATGAGGAGCACCAAATCACATCATGAGCAATTACACTGACTATCTTAACCAACAGGAAATGATTGGCTGTTGATGTGAGAGTCATTTCCAAATCAGATGTTTGTTGTTACACCTTCAGCTTATTGAAGCAAAACTCAAAATCAACACCTATTAGAAGAAAAGCTCAAGCTGAGAAGATAAAGCATGTGTTGGAAAAGTTCCAACATGACCTATTTAGATATGGTATTCACACATTCCCTGCAAATGGAAACTGGACAGAGGAACAAAAATCAACAGAGACCATTATTTCCTAAAGAAATTTAGCCAATATCAAGGTATCACCACAACAAGGAGAATGTAAGAGCCTAGAAACTGTTTCCAAGTTCTTGATCTACTTGCCAAGGGAAGAGAAATGGCTGCCAAAATCAATGGGAATCTAAAATGTAAACTCATTTGCAAAACCTTAGAGAGAAGGAAGGTGGAAGATCATGAGTAGCTCTGGCTTCTAAAATAGTGGGAAGCAGTGAAGAGAGGAAAATGTTTTATAGGAAAGGTTAGACAGATCTTTCCAAGAGCATTGGAAGATTCAAATAAAAGAAGGAAAACAAGCATAGTCACACACCCATACCCACACCCACACCCACACACACACGCACACACAAATGGAATATACCTGCTATTGGTTTCTATACTTTCTATAAGAAACTATTCAAGGACAGTGGAGCAACTACATTTGGATTCTAAACATAACAGTCCTGGTGTTGTTTGTGTTTGGATTCTATCATAACAGTTCCTGGTGATCTTTGTTTGGTTGATTTGTTTTTTATATTTTCTCCTCCTCTTTCTTCTCTTGTTCTTGTTCTTGTTCTTCTTGTTCTCCTCCTCCTTCTTCTTCTTCTCCTCCTCCTCCTCCTTCTTCTTCTCCTTCTTCTCCTTTTTCTCCTTCTCCTTCTTCTCCTTCTTCTTCTTCTCCTTCTTCTTCTTCTTCTTCTCTTCTTCTTCTTCTTCTTCTTCTTCTTCTTCTTCTTTTCTTCTTCTTCTTCTTCTTCTCTGAAGGAAGCCATGTTGGTTGAGACCAATGAGAAGGAAACAAGCATGTTTTTAGGATTGAGTAAAGGTAAAATCCTTCACAAGAGCACACTGAGACATTCAACTAGACCCTTGACTTACTGTCTCTAGAAACTACTTGGAAGGCATGGCCTAATGGGACATGAGAAGAAGTAGAAATGATATTAAGGAAAATAAAGATGGCAATGACAAAATGAAAGAGTGAATGAATAAAATATTTCTTAAGTACTTCCTTCGTACAAAGCACTGTACAAATACTGAAGATACAAATAGAAAAGTGTGACAATCTGTGCTCTCAAGGAGCTAAAAGGCTAATGGGGACAGAACACATAGGGAAGAATTCAGTTGGGAAGGACTTGAGTTCAAATTCTGCCTCTGAAACATAGTAGCTCTCTGACCCTGGACAAGTCATGTCACTTCTCTCAGACTGTTTCCTCATTTGTAAACAGATAATAGCCCCTATCCAGTAGGGTTCTTGTAAGAATCAGATGTGATGACACATGTAAAATGCTTCAAAAACCTTAATATAAATGGTAGCCAGCTAGTTTGTCTCAAACTGAACAACACCAAATATAGACAGAGGCAGTCTATTTAGGAAGAGGCAAAATTTGAAGGGCGTTGAGGAATGAATTGTAGAGATGTCACAAAGAGGAGAAGATACTGAATAATTGAGGGTAGGGGGAATCATGGATGGCAATACTCCATTTTGGGGAGGCATCCAGGCCAGTGAGCACAGAGAGTCCTCATGTTCGATGCTTTCATATCCTCCCTCAACTCGCTTTGCTGCTACTTTCTGTGTATTGTCTTTCCTCGTTAATGCATATGCTCCTTAGGGGCGAGACTCTTTCTTTTTTCCTTGTATTTGTATTTCCAGAACTTAGAACAGTATGTGGCCCACAGCAGGTACTCAAATGCTTCCTTCCTTCCTTCCTTCCTTCCTTCCTTCCTTCCTTCCTTCCTTCCTTCCTTCCTTCCTTCCTTCCTTCCTTCCTTTCTTCCTTCCTTCCTTCCTTTCTTCCTTCCTCCCTTCCTTCCTTCCTTCCTTCCTCCCTTCCTTCCTTCTTTCTTTCCTTCTTTCCTTCCTTCTTCACTTTCATCCTTCTTTCTATCCTTTCCTCCTGCCCTCCCTCATTTGCATACTTCTTTCCTTTCTCTCTCCCCCTTCCATCCTTCTTTCCCTCCTTCCTTTACTCCCTTTCTTCTTTCCTTCCTTTTTTCCTTTTTCCCTTTCTTCCTTCTCCCCTCCCTCCCTCCCTTCCTTCCTTTCTCTCCTTCCTCATTCCTTCCTTCCTTCCCTCCTCCCTTCTTTTTTCCTTCCTTCCATCCTTTCTCTCCCTCCCTCCTTCCTTTTCCGTCCCATATAACACTTTTCCTGAACCTCTCCTTTGTACTTTCCTTATTTTTGCCTTATATCACAATCATCTTTTGTGCATTCTCCCTTTCTTCCCTCATTGGATTATAAAATGCTTGAGGATGAGGATTGCTTGCTTCTTCTCTTTGTATCCCCAGTACCTCACAGAGAATCTGGAACACAGCATGCTTTTCATAAATCCTTGTTGAGTGAAAGGACAATCTAACAATCTCCTCTCTGGGCCTCAATTTCCTTCACTATAAAAAGAGGGGCTTAGACTAGATTGTCTCTTGTTCCCTCCAGTTCAAATGCTGGGCAAACATGAGTCCCAGTGATCACAGGATCATAGGATTTGAGCTGGAAGCAACCTCAGGCCCATCTAGTCCAACAATCTCATTTTAAAGATGAGAAAATTGAAGACCCAAAAGGGGAAGAGACTTGCTCAGGGTCATACAGCCAGTAAGTACAGGACCAGGGCTCTAGGCCTTTCCTTCAAAATATGGAAATTAACTCAGTCTTCCCTTAGAATTATTCTGCCTTTATTCAGCCAAGCAGATGTCATTCCTGCGGGAGGCCCAAAGAGCTGGCTCACCTGAGGACAGTGCAGTGGTCCTGGAGGGGGAAGACGGTGTTTTCCTTGGAGGCCATGGTAAGAGTCGATGGTGATTCACCCGCCCACCACAAACTCAGGATGGTTGTTTGTCTGGGCACAAGAAGGAAAACTGCAGGAAGGGCAGGCCAGGCTGGGGCTCTTGGCCACAGCTGGCTTGTTCAGGATTGAGCTGGAGTCATTTCAACTGTGGTTTGAATATTCGGTCCACTCCTTCGCTATTTCACACACATTCTTTTGATAGACGTAGGACTGGGTTATAAAATTGAGGAGAGTAGGGAGGGCTGGAAGTATGTGAACAGAGTGATCTCTAAGGACCTTTCCATCTTAACTGTCTAGGTTATTAGAATGTTCCTTTAGCTCTGACACTATTTGAAGATCTCTTTTGGCTCTGACATTCTCTGTTCTAAGTAGCCCCTCTTACCTCTGATATTTCCTGTCCTGAGGCCCCTCAAACTCTGACATACTCCATTCTAGAGCCCCTCCCAGCTCTGACATTCTCTGTTCTAGATCCCCTCCCAGCTCTGACATCCCCTGTTCTAAGGCCCCTGCCAGCTCTTATATCTCCTGTTCTAGAGTTCCTCCCAGCTCTTACATCCCCTGTTGTAAGACCCCTCCCAGAACCCAGCCTCTGGGCCCTAAGGCCCTCCCCAGGTCTTAAATTGTCTGTGCTAAGCTCTCTCCTTATCACTGAAATTCTATTTGTGCTCCTTCTTAGTTAATGTGTTCTGTGATCCAAAGACATTTTATCTTTTCCATTTTCTCCTGTCTCTAACATCTTCTCCTTCCTCGAGCCTGCCCACCCTGATGTCAGGGATTCCCTTTCTGGTTACTGGTCACCACTCGACATATACAGACTGTAGTGAGACTGGTCTTTCATCGGCTGGACTTCCCACAGTTACTTATCCCCAAGTTCTCAGAGGAGCAAGTTTTTAGTGATGAGCTAGAGGAATTATAGGAAGGAGTGGGAGATGGTCACTAACATCTGTGAGAATCAGAAATAATAATAATAATAATGATAATAACAACAGCTAACATTTCTATGGCATCTACTATGTGTTGGTCACTATGCTAAGCACTTTGAAATCATTAACTCATTTTATCTTTACAGCAACCCTGGGAGGTGAGTGCTATTGTTATCTTCATTTAACAGATAAGGAAATTGAAGCAAATAAAAGTTAAGTGACTTGTCCAAGGTCATGCAATTAGTAAGTGTCTGAGGTCACATTTGAACTCAAGTCTTCTGGACTCCCAGCCTCACACTCTATCCACTCACTGTGCCGTAGAAAACCAAGGTGAAATGACTTTCCCAGGGTCATTCAGCAGATCTAGGCCTAGAAACCTGACCTCAGGCCCTGCACCAAGCCATTTTGACATTGCTTCCCCAGAGATGTGAATCAATCAGTATTCATTTATAAAGTGTTTGTTAAGTGCTACATGCTGGGTATACACAGAAAGAAACACTTGTCCTGAAGGATTTACATTCTCCTGGGGATTGAAACTCTCCTGGGATTTAAAAATGGAAGGGATACTTAGCCTAGAACTGTTTACAGAGAGGAAAACTCAGGCCCGGAGAAAGTAGACTGGGAGCTCCCTGAGAATAGGAATCACTTTAGTCTTTGTATCATCAGCATCCTTCAGTTTCTTCAGAGGCTGACTTTTCTCTTTCCCTTAACTTTGCTTCACTTAGACCCCCAGAAAGTTAGTGGTTCAGGATCCACATAGCCCACCCTAGGCCCATCCAATCATGCCCACTCTAGGGCAAGGAGTCACCCAGCTTGTCCTTGAAGGCCCCCAGTGGTGGTGGAAGGGGAATAAGGAGGGGTCCCCTCCAAGGCAGCCCAGTCCACTTTGGTGTACCTCTTGCTTTGATAGAAAGATTTGATTTACATCAGTCCTCAGCTTTCCTCTTTGCTATTCCCCCTCCCCACCCTCCACCAGTCCTAGTTTTATCCTTGGGGGCCAAGAAGAACACAGCTAATCCCTCTTCCATTGGACAGCCACTGAAATACTTGAAGACACCTCTCATGTCCCCCAGGTATTTCTTCTCTAGGCTAACCATCCCCAGTTCCTTCAACCAATGCTTAAATGGCAAAATCTCAAGGCCCTTTCCCACCCTGGTCACTCTTCTCTGGGTTTTCTCCCTTTTATCAACGTCCTTCCTAAAATGAGTCTCTTAGCACTGAACTCGATGCTCCAGACTTGGAGGTTTTTTAGTTCTATTTGTTATCCCTCCCTCCCCATCTCTCTCCATTTCCCCAAATCCAAGGTCAAGCAATACAGCCTTCCCCTTTCCCATCAGGGCTTTATCCTTTCAAAGAGAACTGGGCCTGTCCATCACATGTTTCCCTAACATCTTTGATGGGAAAGTGTCCTGGTGCTGTCTGTGCTCTCAGCCTCCTTTTGTCTTGGGGAAGCTCCCACAAGCAAAGGTGGTTAATTGGGAAGCCTGTCCCCAGCCCACTCCTGCCCCTCCCAGGTGCTTCAGTGAAGGCTGAGTCAGCTTGGCAAGGCCAGGATGTGGGCTAATTAGAAGCTCTGAGTAATGAAAAGGGCTCTGATTGACAGGCCCACGCCTTCCCAGAGCAGGGATGCTGCTTCTCACTCAGGTTAGCTTGAAGGCCCAGAGATCACAGAAACACTGGAGTTTTCAACAGGAGGAGGGAGGAACATGACTCCAAAGGGAAGAAAGAGGAACAACGGGAAATGTCGCAGAGAGAAGGTTTGCTTTTGGATGTCAGGGGAGACCTCATCTGAATTACAGCCTCCTTCCTGACTCCAGGCCCAGCACTCTATTCACTTGTTGTCGTGTCCGACTCTTTGTGAACCCATCTGGGGTTTTCTTGGCAGAGATCCTAGAGTGGTTTGCCATTTCCTTCTCCAGCTCAGATGAGGAAACTGAGGCAAACAGGGAGAAGTGACTTGTGCAGAGTCACACAGCTAGTAAGTGTCTGAGGCTAGATTTGAACTCAGGTGTTCTTGGCTCCAGGCCCCACGCTCTGTCTGCTGTGCCACTTAGCTGCCCTTAGGCCTGGTGCTTTATCAACTATAACACCTTAATTCTGAGGGCCTGTGATTTAATTCAAATCTTTAGGGTTAATCTTTATCCAGAGACAAATCACCCACTAATAGTTCCTAGGATCATAGATTTAGAGGAGAAAAGCACCCCCCCCAGACCTCCCTTACCCCATAGATAAGGAAAACAAGGCCCAGAAGGATTATTAGTGACTTGCCCAAGGTCACATAGCTAGTCCAAGTCAGTGCTTGAATTCAAAACCGGGTCCTTTGATTCTAAGTCCATTGTATGTTCTGTGCTTTCAGGGGGAGCAATTCTGATTTCCCTCCTCTTGGACACTTTCCTGATCTTTCCATTCAGGCACCTGAGCATATGAGTTGGAACTTAGGACTCTGAGGACAGTCGCTGTTGAGTTTCTTCCAGTTACAGAGCTTAGACCATGACTTTTCAGCAGAAAGAAATCACAAAAGCCACCCAGTGCATTCAGTACTTTCAAAAGAATTCCTTCACAGCGTTTCTTAAACTGTGAGTCATGTTCCTATATGGGGCCACAAACAATTTGGCAACAGTAAAAGGTTTCTGAATGTGCAACCACCAAAAATTAACTCAAAATCAAGCCTGTAATGAATCCGAGGTGTTCATGGAACAGCTTGACCATCATGCATCTTGCAACTTCACTGCAGAGTTGGTTCTGAACACACAGCATGAGCACTTTGCATTGTGCATGCCCTTGGACCACGCAACTCCCAGGAATGCTGCTAAGAAGCAAAAAGTGGTTGAAACACAAAAAGTGGTCCGCAGTAGAAAAAGTTT
>NW_027555847.1:703679909-703699909 GCF_003287225.1 Phascolarctos cinereus | reverse complement strand
TGTATCCATCCATCCATATCTATCTATCCATCCATATCTATCTATCTATCTGTCTATCTACCTATCATAGTGTCTGACAGTAGATGGTTAACATTTATTTATTTATTATCTATCTCTGATTAGTTATCCATCCACCCATCTCTCTTTCCATATGTCAATCCACTCTTCCATCCATCTATCCCTCCATCTCTGTCAATTCTATCTATCCTTCCAGATCTATCTATCCATCTCTCCACTCAGGTAGATGCAGTTTTTAACACTTGCTCATATTTGCTGTTCTCTACATGTCTAGTGAATTTACAAAGCTCTGCACAATAGCTTGGATTAGCTGAGGGTCTCAAGAGAAATGGCTGCAAGAAAGTTTTGGTTTTATTTTTAAATTTTAAAGATCACAAAATATGGAGTCAGAAGATTTGAGTTCTACTCCTGGACTTGCCACTTCCTAATTGTGACCTTGGGAAATCACTTTTTCTCTCTGGGCCTTGGTTTCCTAATCTGTAAAATAAAGAGAGGAGGGGAAGTAGTCTGCAAGATCTCTAAAGTCCTTTCCAGCTTGCGTTCCTACAAGAAAATGAGGCTTAGTGACAACACTGAATTTGGAGTCAGAGGACCTGAATTCAAATCCTAGGCCTTTTGCTTATTGTCTTGTAATCTTGAATAAGCCAATTCATCTCCTTAGAAGTTAGTTTCCTCCTCTTTCAAGTGAGAAGCTTGAGTCGTATGGTCTGTAAGACCCCTCCTAGATCTAAGTCTTTGCCTTGAAGGGCAATAGAGTGTAATAGAAAAGGAATTGGGCATGGCTTCAACTAATCCTACATCAAACATTTCCTACTATTTATGACCTTGGACAAGGCCTCACTGCTTTCGTCTGCAATAAAATGGTATATAAGGTCCCTTCTAGCCCCAAAAGGATGCTTCTCTGGATCTGTGAAAAGCCACACGGGCTGCAATGTGGAGTGACGAGTTTTTTTTGCCACTGGGAGTCTTCAAGAAAAGGCTGGATGACAGAGCATTTGTCTGGGAGGTTGCAGAGGAAATGTTTGTGTGGGCACAGGTTGGCCAGGGTGGCTTCAAAGGGCCCTCCCAGCTCTTTGAGTCTGGGATGCTGTGAAATGGGACTTAGGCTTATTCATACTTGCTAGTTGGTGCTCTGGGAGCCAATTGCACATTCCCCTTGGGTTTCACGTACACAAAGGCTATTCAGTTCCTTGGATCTGCTCCACAGGCACATTCCCCAGGAGGGAACAAAGAAACAAAGGAAATATTTCCAAAAGTGATTAGAAAGCCATCAGAGAAACCCAGAGCCCAGCCCTGCCCCACCCTGCCAGTCACCAACCTGCGGCCGAAGGTTTTCTTATTGTCCATTGGTACAGATGGGCAGAGATGCCCAGCTCAGTCCTTAGGCCATTTCTCCAGCTCGCTCTCTGTGTCAGTGAGGACATCAGACTTCTAGTCAGCCCCCCACACCCACCCAATGATTAATTCTGAAGCCCCCAGGCTCAGAAGGGCCCAATACTAGGCGATCTTATGCAAGCTATTGAAGATTCAGGTGGACGTGACCTGGTTTTCAAATATGTTCAAGCCTTTGGGAACTCCTGTGGACTCAATTAACCTTCTAGCCCTCTTTGCTGGTGGCTCACAGGGGAGGGAAAATTCAGCTCTAGAGGCCCATTGTGTGATAGTCCTTATTGTTCCCCAAGTGTCCTGGGAAGTGGACAATAAAGGGAGGGGCAGTGGACAGGCCACATGAACGGTGCTGATAATGTAGCCTGTGGTGTTACAGACAAATGCCAGGATGTACATTGTTTTTCCATGGCATATGACCCAGTCTCAGGATAGCCCAGAGAGGCTCAGCTGCCCACCCACCTGCCCTGAGCATGCCAGCCTGTTGGGGGAAGCTAACAGGATTCCCAAGTGCTTTGGGGGGAATCTAGCCTTCCTGGGCAGGCTGCCTGCCAGGACAACCCTGATGGGAAACCAAGGGTTTGGCACCCTATCCTAGCTTTCTGCACGTGCACAGCGAGGTTTGGAAACTTCCCATGAGCCTCCGTGGCCAGCCCTGGAGAGGGTCCAGAGCCCAAGTTTAAACCATTTTCTTGTTGAATTGTTTCTCCTCCTACCCCCTTTGAGCATAATGATCATCTATTCAGATGCAATTAATTCAGAGCATTAAAATAAAAAAAAAGAAATGTGATGGGAAAAATAGTTTCTTCTATTATCCAGTGGGCTATTAATGAGAGCTGTTAATATAAACAGTGATAAAGAAGACTTTCTGGTTGCCCAGATTGCTTGCAATTAAGAAACAGATCTTGTCTCTGGATTGCAAGTGAGATGGCCTGTCTGTCTTAGCTATACTGTATAGAAAGCAGTACACGGAAGGAAAAAATTCTCACTCCTTCAACTGAGCCTATGGAGAGTAAGAAAGGATTGCCCCTTTCCAAGCACAGTTATGGCAGAAATTTTCAGAATCAGTTTCAGCCATTACTCTCAGTCTAATTCAATCTAACAAGCATTTATTAAGTGCCTAATTGGAGAGAGAATTCCTCAGTGGATGGAAGGCCAGACTCTGAGTCAGAAAAACTGGGTTCAAATGGGACATATATTGGCTGTGTGACCCTGGTTGAATTGCTGAATGTCTTGGGGACCCCAGGCAATTCTATAGGACTGTAAGTGGCAAGATGCCAACCCGTGTGTGAGTAACAGTACAATTTCCCTGTGCTAATGAAATCATAGGTCTAAAAGAGGAGAAAAAAGAAGAGGAGAAGAAAGAAGGAGAAAGAGGAGGAGGAGAAGAAAGGAGGAGGAAGAGAAGAAAGGAGGAGGAAGAGAAGAAAAGCAATTCAAGGTAGTTAGCTTTAGAACTGATAAGATCTGGGTTCAAATCTAACCTCAGATACACTATCTTGATCCTGAACAAGTCAATAACCTCCTTAGGCCTCAGTTTCCTTATCTGTAAAATGAAGGTCTTGGACTTGATACCTATAAGGTCACTTCCAGCTCTAAATCCATGCTCTTGTGATCTAACTCTTTCCAGGCACTGGAAATACAAAGGCAAAAATGAAATTGTCTCTGGCTTCTTGAAGTTTCTGTTCTACTTCAGGGACCACTGAAGGGAGTCAAATTTGAAATGGCTAAATCAATGCAATAGGATTTGAGATGGGAGTAAGTAGTAATGGGTGGCACTATGGAAGCTGGCATCTGAACTGGGCCCTTAAGGATGCGGCAGAGGTGAGGGGCGAGATGCATTCCAGGCCTGAACAGAGACACAGAGGCAGCTTTAGGGAAAGAGCATTCAGGCCAATTTGACTGCAACAGTGAGTCCATCGAGAACGGTAATGTGAAATAATTCTGGAAATATAGGTAGGCAGGAGTCACATTATGCAGTGCTTTAAATGTTGAATAGAAGACTTGGGATTTTATCGAAAAGGCAATAGGGGCCCACTGAAGGTTGTTGAACAGAGGTCTGATGTGTTTTAGGAAGATTATCTTGGTTGCTGAGTCAAGAGAACGAATTGGAGACAGGAGAGTCTGGAAGCAGAGAGCCTGAGCCAGCCTGCAAGAGACAAATGCCATTGTTCAGAGGGGTGAGATGAATGTGTGGGTGTGTAAGCAACACACCCATCCACACACAAATACACACAAACGCTTCATAAAAGAATAGGCTTTTGGAAAGAAGATCTGGTGAAGGAAGTATTTGTTTGCTTTTAATAGACCTTAGAGTCAGTGGTCCTGGGGAGATTTATGTTTCTGCATTTCCGTAGCACTCAAAAATAACGAACCGTCTCTGGAAGTAGAATCTGCCTGTCTGCCCGTGGACAGCCCTGACAATCACCAACACAATTAACAGCAGACGTTTCCAGGAGACTGTAACGTTTGCAAAGCCCTTGCTCAGTGCTCTCAGCACCCTGGGGACCTGACAGTTCTGCAGGTATGCTGATCTCTATTTAGCAGATGATCAAACCTATGATCACACAGCTAGTGGCCCTCAGGAGGAAGATTCCTGACTCCAAATTCCTGAAATCTTATCAAGGACACAGGGGCATCTAGGGGGTGCCATGGTTCATAGAGTGCCATACCAGGAGTTAGGAAGGCTCATCTTCCTGAGTTCAAATCCAGCCTCAGACACTTATTACGTGGAGTGAGCCTGGACAAGTCGCTTCACCCTGTTTGTCTCAGTTTCCTCATTTGTAAAATGAGTTGGAGAAGGAAATGGCAAACCACTCCAGTATCTTTGCCAAGAAAACCCCAAATGGGGTCATAGAGAGTTGGACGTGACTGAAAAATGACTCAACAAATATTAAGGACACAAAGATATTGGGGGCAGATTGCTACCCAGAATGCCTGTCCCCTGCCCTACCCCCACAAAGATCTAATCAGCCCAGGGTTTGTGCTGACCCCAACAATCCCATCCCCGTCATCCCTTAATTCAAATCCTGTAAGCTCTTTTTATACCCATGGTTGGGTGACAAGAAACACTATCCCTGGCAAAGCAGAGTGATGGGCAGGGAGGAGGAAGAAAGGGAGTGGTCAGAAGAGAATGTTTCTCAGAGTAAAACATAGAGAAAGAGGAACTGAGATTGAACTATGCTTCCTGGAGAGGGTCTGGTTGGGGTATGAGCTAGAGAACTCTCATATATATGTGACCACACACCACAGTCACCACCACAACTTGACCTAAAGTGCTCAGAAAGATGAGGATAAAAATGGAGTCTGGAAATGAATGACTCACTGGATCTAGGGAAAGTCTCCTCTGTTCTTTAAAACTATTTCCTTATCTCTAAAACAAAGGAATTGAACTCTGATCTCAGCCACCTCTGACATTCCCTCTTCTAAGACCTCTCCCAGCTCTGACATTCCCTGTTCTGAGGGCCCTCTCACCTCCTACATTCCATGTTCTAAGACCGCTCCTAGCTCTGATATTCCCTGTTCTAAGGCCCCTCCCAGCTCTGACATTCTCTGTTCTAAGGCTATCAGTTCTGACTTTCCCTGTTCTAAGACCCTTCCCAGCTCTGAAATTCCCTATTCTAAGTCCCTTCCCGCTCTGACATTTCCTGTTCTGAGGGCCCTCTCACTTCTGACATCCCCTGTTCTAAGACACATAATACCTCCAATAGATCTGAAATAACCTTCATATGGATGATCCCTTCTATGGACACAACAGAACCTTTCCATGTTTGCTTCTCCTCCCTGTCTTCCCATAATTTCATCCTAGGCAGCTCTGAGCACATTTAGGGAATCTTTCTTGTTTTCTTCTGTCCTTAAGAAGATACAACAGCATAGTCTGTCTGTCCTTCTGTTATCCACCCTTATGTGATGACTAGACTGATAAACCCCTTTTCCTTTAGATGTGAGGTCTACCATGAGTTTGTGGTTTCTTCCACATCTGCTTGAAATCCAAGAGGTTAAGCCACCTTCTCCTTTCTTGCCACTTCCTCTGAAATATGCATGATGAATCCCGGGCCACCTCCATGTTCCTCTGAATTCTGCCATTTCCTAGGCTATCAGGGATTACAAGTGGGACTAAGGACAGATAACAATCCCATGTTCAAGCATCTAGAATGATAAGCAAACAAGAAGTGCAATGAGCAAGCTTCCATCTATCAACAAGCATTTATGAAATGCCTACAATATACCAGACTCTGTGTAAGTCTCTCTGGGCATGTGGAGATAGGACAGACACCGCCACAACGATAGTATATTTTATTGGGGAAAAAATGGACAACTTTTAAAGATAGATAGGTGGATGTAGATGGAAGGATGGATGGATGGATGGATGGATACATAGACAGATAGATAGATGAATGTAGATTGCTGGACAGATAGACCAACAGATGTAGATTGGTGGATAGAAAGAAAGAAAGAAAAAAGAAAGAAAGAAAGAAAGAAAGAAAGAAAGAAAGAACACTCATCAAGTGTTTTACTATGTTCCAGGCACAGTGTTAAGCATCAGAGAGCCAAATACAAGCAAAAAAGACAAGTCCTGCCCTCAAGGAGTTTATATTTTAATGAGGGGAGACAACAGTCTTCAAGTAGGTAAAAGAAGGATCTCCTTTAACTTTTCTCAGTTTTAAAGAAGTTCATACATTGACGATTTTTTTTCAGGCTTACTAGGGTGGTTAAGGGTCTATTCACCCCCTTTCAAGTTGTATTAGAAATGACATCTGCCTGGGCGGCAGAGAAGCCAGGATTCTAGTCCTGACTTTCACTGGAAGCTCTAAGCTCTTGGGCACATTATTGAATCACCCTGGGCTTGCTTCAGTTTCTTCAACAGTAAAATATAGTGTGTGTGTGTGTGTGTGTGTGTGTGTGTGTATGCATGTATATATGTGTATATATACACACACATATACATATATGCATATGTATACACACACACACACACACACACATAACACTGTATTTTGGTAAGATTGATTTCCTTTGCAAATTTCCATGCTTTGTTGCATACATTTAAAAGTCTGATAGTGCTTCACCAGGCCACTCAAGGTACCTGGGACAAAAGGGGTGATTAACCCCTGGATGAGATAATGTGTAAGGGTCCCCCCAACTCTGCTATTCTATAGTCTATAAGTCAGCAGAGCCCTGGGCTTAAAGACCTCTGATATTTATGAGATGTGTGACCTTGGGCAGGTTCCTATACCTCTCAGGACCTCAGTTCCCTTGAGTGTAGAACAGGAACAAGGTTGCTTACTCTACCCATCTCATAGAGTTCTAAGAAGGAAGGCATTTTGTAAATCTTAAATCTGTTTAGAAATGCAAGATATAAAGACATATCTATTATGAATAGAGAGAGAAAGAGGAGTAGGAGAGAAAGAGAAGGGAAAGTAGGCAAAGGAGGAGGAGGAGGAAAAATAAGAGGAGGAGAAAGAGTAGGGTGAAGAGGAGGAGGAAGAGGAAGAATGAAGAAGTGAAGAAGAGGAGGAGAAAGAAGAGGAGAGAGAGAAAGGAGAAGAAGGACAGGGAAAAAGAGGGGGAGGAGGTGAAGAAGGAGAAAGAGAAGAAGGAGAAGGAGGAGAGGCATAATGAAGAAGAGGAAGAGGTAAAGAAGAAGAAGGAGGAGGAGCAGGAGGAGAAGACAAAGGAGGAGGTAGCATGGCATACTGGACAGAGATCTGGTCATGGAAACTGAGAGATAGAAGGGTTATGTGGCTTATCAAGATAGTGTATCTAAGAACTTCTAAAGCAGATTGGAACTGAGGACATCCTGACCCCAAGGCCTGCCTTTTGCTCTGTCCCTGGGGTACCTTGAAGCTTTGCCACACACCATTATTCCTCCCCTAGCTCTTAGCACACTGGGCTGGGACCACTCTAGAATGACACCAGCACCAGGAGGCAGCAGTGATGCCCTCAGCCTAGGCCTCCAGTTGCATGCTCCATGATAGGCACACTCACTTTTCCCAGGCCCACCCAGGCCCAGGAAGGAGGAAGAAAAGAGGGGGGGCAGAGGGCAGACTTAAAATTAGAAAGGCGTGTGAGAGACCATATGGATTCCTTGAACTGCAGCCATCCTAGAAGAAAGGGAGATAAGGTGTCCCCAAGAAGGGAGCTGGGCCTGAGGAAGCATTTGTTTAAGATTGCTATCGGACCTGGAATTTGGAGTGGGAGTTGCTGTTGGGGGCAGGACAGGATGTTGCCAGGGTCAGAGATGGAGGAGAGCAAGCTGAGGAGGAGGGGTGGGTGGGGGTGGTAAGGTCGAGGAGATGTTCATGGAAGGGAGGGGAAAGAAAGAGACAGCTTCCCAGCATGGAGCTGCTTAGATGTTTTAAAGGCCTTGTGCAGGAAGTCAGCTGACATTTGGGTTATTGGAAAGGACAGGTCCAAATTCAGGCTGAGGGATTGATTCTCTCTCCTGGGAGCTGGGGTCCTTCTCATGGGGGCAAGAGATCTTCTGGGTGGTCTGGGTGGGAAAGGGTCCTTGGCAACCTCTCAACACTGAACTCTTGATAATTTACTTGCCTTTGCTTCCACACTGTTCTCACAGCTAAGGGGGCATTTCTAACATTCCTCTCTATGAGGCATCCACTCTCTCCCATAGTTACTTTGCTTATTTTCATTTGTTTGTTCCTTTATGTATTCATTCATTCATCATCCATGTTTGTTTGTTTGCTCCCTGCTTTGTTTTATGGTGGCTTCAGCCAGCAGAAAAGCCCTCGAATGGCAGATTTGGAGCCAGAGTACTTGGATTCAAATCCTGCTTATAATTTACTGCTTTTGTGACTGTGGACAAGTCATTTAACCTCCTTAGGCCTTGGTTTTCTCATCCAAAAAATGAAGGGGATTGGACTAGACAATTCCTGAGGTCCCCCTCCAGTTCCTTTGAAAGATTCCCTCCTGAAACATATACTGCAAAGATGATCCTGGCAGACAGATTTGAGGGACTGTCCTTCCCAAGAAAAAAATATTCTTGTTATCCAGACACACTGTGTAAAATTCAGCCAGTCAATCAATAAATATTTATTGACTATCCAGTGTATTGGTGGTATAGGGATATGAAGAATGAAGTAAACATAATTCATTGTGAGAATTCTGCATGTGGAATGAGTTTAGCAAGGATGCTGAGAAGGTGGATGGCACCTAGTTGAGGGCGATCAGGATGGTAAAAGTCCTTGAGTTCATGCCATAGGAAGATGGGTAGAAGAAATTTGGACTGTTTAGTTTGGAGAAAAGAAGACCCAGGGAGGATGTGAGAGCTGTATTCAGACATTCAGAGGGCTACACGTGGAAGAGGAAATTGGTTTGTTCTATTTAAGACCCAGAGGACTGATCTGAGAGGAATGAGATTAAGCCTCAAAGAAGCCAATATAGGCTCAATGTCAGGAAAAACTTCCTAATAATGAAAGCTGTTCAAAATGTAGAAGGGGCCACTTTGCATGACAGCAGGTACCCTGGTATCACAGAAGCACAGAATTTGAGAATCAAAGACCATCTAATTGAACTTTTCCATGGAAGGAATACATACTATAACATGCCTGACAAGTGGTTGTCCAGTTTTTGCTTGAGGACCTCTATGGTGGGATTGTAAGGACTGGAACAAAGGAAGGGTGGAACCTTTTAGAAATGTACCGATCATAGGATAAGGAGCTGAGGCTCAGCACAATGATGGGCAGACACCCTTTGCAGACAAGGCTTTGTTTTTATTGTTGCTCATTTGTTTCATTGGTATCTGACTCTTGGTGACCCTTTTGGGGGTTTTCTTGGCAGAGATACTGGAATGGTTTTCCATTTTCTTCTGCAGTTCAATTGATAGATGAGGAAACTGGGGCAAACAGGGTGAAATGACTTCTTCAGAGGTCATCCAGCTAGGAAGTGTCTGAGGCCAGATTTGAACTCAGGTCCTCCTGACTTCAGGGTCAACATTCTATACATGGCACCATCTAGCTGCCCCGGAGATAGGACTAACACTCATAAATAGCTATCAGACACTCTAGCTGTCTCTTATATCCATTATCCCATTCAGACCTCAAAACAACACATGAATACATTATGGGACAGTTACCAGTTTGTGTTGATAGAGGACATTTTCTCATCGGGATTCCCTTTACCAAAGAAATCCCAGCTACTTATAGTAGAAACATCAAAATTATAGATCATATTCTGATAAGTTTTAAAGTTTCAAAAAAAATTTCCCATACAGTGCCATTTTACAATTCTTGGCACATAGTAGGGACTTTGTAAACTCTAAATCATCTGTTTGGATCCTCACAAATACTCTGAGGCAGATTCAATTATCCTACTCATTTTACAGATGAGGAAATCAAGACTCAGAAAGACCAAATAACTTGTCTCAAGGTCACACATTTGGCAAGTGGCAAAGTCAGGCTTCTAACCTATATCTTCCTGGCTCCAGGCCCAATACTTGATCCACTAGGACATTGGAAGCCCTTAATGGTTGGTTTTTGAATGAATGTATAAAAACAGAAAACTTCCATCCATTGTCCAGATATTGTTTCAAAATGCCAATGGCACTTTTCTCCAGCCTCTTAAATGTAGCTTTTGTCCAGACACCACTTCTGGGTCGTTTTAGGGATATCTCCGAGTTGATTGCACAACACTGGACCCAGTGAGGGTTTTTCCCCTCTTAACTTTAACTTTCCCCCTTACTTTGCCTTCTCTCTTGTTTGCTATTCCAGGATAAACTTTGACCCTAAAGCATGGTATTTGAACTTAAACCTTAGAGGATGGTACACTCTGTTACCCCAGTGATACTCTGAACATCACCAACCCTACCACCTTCTGAATCAATGGACTTGTGCATGGGAGGAAGCAACCTCATGAATCCCTAGAGAGGTGTTTTTGTTCATCCTTCATTTTCTAAAAGGACCAATGACATCATAGGTGATGCCTTGACTCGAATGTGAATTAGATTTAAGTGCAGCAGAGCTGTGCAAAGTCATCAGCCTCCCTCTCTCCTCTGGGGTCATCAAAGTCCAGGGGCAGAACAAAAGTCAAGACAATTGGCAATGGCCCAGAATGCAGTCGATGACCGTGGCATCTTTGATATATAACCAAGCTCTAATTACTCCACACGACCTGCTTCAACCGCCTTGATGACCATTGGAACAAATTGTTCTCATCTGCTCATTTTGCCAGGGGGAGTCTTCATATGCTTGAGGAAGACACTCCCCTAACTCACCAATGGCCTGAGGCCTGTTGGTTGTCCTCAGCCTGGTTTAGCCCATTGGCTGGGACAGTTTTACTGAAGTATGGCCACTGCTCACGCTACAGCTTCTTGGAGCCACAAGTTGGGTGAAGGTAGATACCGAAGGTGGCTGAGGAACGCTCTCTCGCACCAGAGGAGGAAAAAAAAGGTGCTAGTCCTCCCTGAGCACCACTAGAGAGTACACTCCAGCTTGACCAGAGACTCCTCTTAAGAGTCAGTGAAGCAAGTTGTCTAATTCGATGTTCCACCTCCTGCTTCTGGTGTTCACACAAGCCATGCCTCTATGCCTAGAATGCACCCCATGCCTCATCTCACTCGTATACCACCCCTTCCAAGAAGCCTTCCTTGATTTTTGGCCAGTTGCTAATCAGTCAATCTGTCAGTCAACAAGCATTTATTAAGCCCTTACCATGTGCCAGGCCCATTACTAAGGTCTGGGGATACAAAGAAAGACAAAAACGTGATCCGTGAACCAAGGAGTTCCCCTTCTAATGGAGGAGACAACAGGCAAACAACTTTATTTATATAAGATATAGACAGAGTGAGTTGAAGGTAATCTCAGTGGAAAGGTGCCGGCAGCAAGACACCAACACTCTCTCTTCTTATCTTCCCTCTACTACCCTTATTTGACTAGCAGCGGTATTCCTTCACACCCTTCCGCCGTCACTACCAGGAGATTCTAAGTACTTAGTTTAGTCTATGTCTTCTTGAAGTGATGGACCGCAGGCAGACGTAAATGACACAGTCTGTGGAGCATTTATTGAGTGCCTACTGCATACAAAATCTCTACACAAGGTGTAAGTCCTTTGTGACCGGGTATCAGCTTTATATATGTTTTACATATACTTACATAGTATATATTGTCAAATGGAAGGTCCCTAAGGGCAAAGCTTGTTTTGATATTATTTTTGAAACCCCAATGCCCAGTATAGCACTTGACACATTGTAAGTGCTTAATGCTTATTGGTTGATTGATAGAAAATTCTCCTGGGGGGGAAGAGATCTTTCTTGATTTACCCAATTAGTACTGTATCTCTCCCATGCCCCAAAATTACATTGCTTTTATTTTATATTTACTTAGTTTTATACATGTTATTTCTCCCCAAGAGATATAAACTCTTTCAGAGTTAGAAGTATTTGAGTTTTGTCTCGGTGATACCAGGGCCTAGCACAGTCCACGGCACACAGGAGAAACTTCATAATGGAGGGAAAGCAAGTGATAGAATAAATAAAAGTCATCTGTGGATGTGAACGGAGTTGGGGGCACAGGTAAGAGTGAGGGTGGGAGGTGGCTAGTTGGTTAGCTCTGTCAGTCAGAGAGCATGTCTGAGGTCAGAGGTTGGGGTTCTGGGTGAGCCTGTTGGAATCAACCTATAGCTGTGGAATCAGGAATGAAAAGAGGGAGAAAACTTTTGACCTCCTCAGATCTTCTGGTCAATGGGCTGGCCAGAATTTTTCCTAGGATTGAGAAAAACTGTGCTTACCTAGCCAGTCCCCCTGATGTCACCCAAGCCAGATGGCTCCTGACTCTTCCTATTTCTATAACCTCAAGGAAGAAGATGTGGAGAGAAGAAACACATTCTCACGCCTGTTCCTAGGACACCCCAATGAAGTGGCCCCTCTCAAAGTCTGAAGGAGGGTACTTTTGGACAAGGAATGAGAGGAAGTCTTATTCTACACAGGAAAGAATAACCCTATGGGACTCATGACCCCGAGAGGCGGGATAAACTCAAAATAGATGGAGGTTCAAGGAGAGTTTAGCTTTCAACTTCCTGTTAGGAATCTGTCACCTAGGAATTTATGGGAACCCAGGACACTTGGGTAGCTTTCCTGGATTTTTGAGAATGAGGGCAGCAAAGGAGAATGACATTCTTCCTTCTACAAATTGTCCCTTGATGTTCTGAGTAGAGTCCTCAGTTCCTTCTTCTGTGAAATAATGGGTTCGGGGATGGACCACTAGTTCCTGAAGTGTGGACTCTCTGGTCTATGGAGGAACAAGTCATAGTGCTATTTATTGCAAGGAGTTCATCTCATTAACTCATTATAATAAAGAAAGAAGCAAACTTTCGACAATCCAAGTAAATGGTACAGAGGATAGAGCATTGGGCCTACAGTCTGGAAGACTTGAGTTCATATCTGACCTCAGACACTTCTTAGCTGTGTGACTCTGAGCGAACTGCTTAACCTCAGTTTCCTTGTCTGTAAAATGGAGATAATAACACCTTCCACAGTTGTAATGAGGATTAAATGACATGATAATTGTAAAGTGCCTGCCACAGAGTAACCACTACATAAATCTATTATTATTAGATAAAACAGAGAGGCAATGGGAACTTAGTGATTAATGCCCAGATCATAGAACCAGATTCTCACCATGTCTCCGACATTTAATTATCTGTATAGAGTTTCCATAGTATTTTGGTGTTCAAAGGTGGTTCTCATGTTTGAAAAGGTTGGGGATTATTTCTTACCAGGCTGGAATCTGGAGTCCACCATCATGGCCCAGAAAATGCTTCATCCTGGAAGGTGGCTTGAGCCCTGGAGCTCATAATTGAGAATGATGCTTAGCCTTGGTGGTCCCTCCCTCTGAGTGGACGGCTCCTCCCCAACCTCTGTTTAAGGAGGGTGCTCAAGCTAACTGTCTCAGTATTTCTCACCAGGCTGTGCTCCTCCGGAGTTTTCCATCATGTCCCTGCCTGGGCATGGTACCTCTTCTATGCCTCTTCTTTTGTGTGTTATCATCTCCCGTTAGATTGAAAGCTCCTTGAGGGCAGGGAGTGTCTTTTCATTTGTATTTGACTTCCTCACAGCTTAGCGTGGTGCCTGGCAGATAGTAAGCTTAATAGTAATTTAGATATTAGATTATGTAGTAATTAATTAGATAGTAATAATTAGATAGTAATTAGACAGTAAGTTTGTTGCCTTGCTGTTGAATTAATAGATTAAATGATCTGTAAGGTGATTTCCAGTTCCATAATTCTATGGTCTAAGACCCCACCCAGCTCTTCTATTCTCTGTTCTAAGGCCCCTCCTGGCTCTGACATTCCATGACCTAAGATCTCCCCTAGCTCTGACATTCTATGTTCTAAGGCTCTCCCAGCTCTGACATTCCCTGTTCTAAGGCCCTCCCAGCTCTGACATTCTCTCTTCTAAGATCCCTCCCAGCTTTGACATTCTATATTCTAAAGCCCTCCCAGATCAGATATACTATGTTTACATATTCTGTGTTCTAAGGTTCCTTCTACCTCTAATGACCTAGGAATGTCTAGGGCAGAAGTAAAAAGGGAACTAAGGCAGTAGGAAGGATAGAATCATAAAATTCAGGGCTGAAAGAACCCTTAAAGTTAATCTCTAGGCCCTTCTCATTTTACAGATAAAGAAACTGAGGCTCAGAGAGGTAATATTTAATTTAGAATGACAGTATTTGAACCCAGAGAAGCATGATACATGGGAGAAAGCATTAGGTCTGTAGCCAATACACATGTTTTATTCATTTAGTTTTCCCCTTTAAATTTTTAGTCTAATCTCTTTTGAATAATCAAACATGTTATTGAGAAGGCTCTGTAATATTCTGGGGTCTGATAAAATCAGCAAAATAACATCTGTGAACAGAAGTATCTGTTGGACTTTGCCTTTCAGATAAGCAGTGTTCACGAATAACGTGCCAAAGTTATAATCTGAAGGCATGAGTTTAAACTTTGCCTTGAATAATAGCTCACATTATATAGCACTTACCACAGGCCAGGCACTGTGCTAAGCACTTTACAATTGTCTCATTCGAGCTTCACAATAACTCTGAGAAGTAGATGCTATTATTATCACCATTTTACAGATGAGGAAACTGAGGAAAATAAAAGTTAAATGACTTACCCAGAGTAACAGAGCTATTAAAGGTCTGAGGCCAGATTTGAACTTGTGTCTTCCTGACTCCAGGCCCAGCACTCTATCCACTGCAACACCTGGTCATATAGTAAGAAATATAATGGAAAGAATATTATATTTAGACTCAAATGAGCTTTCACTTACAATCCATAGGACTGTGGGAAAAGTCATTTAATCTTTCTCATCCTCAGTTCGTCATCTGTAAAATGGGGCCAGATGGTGTCTAATGTCCCTACCATTTCAAAGTTCGTCATCCTACTCTCGGCCTCAAGGTATATTGGAAAGAGTACTAGATTTGGAGTCAGAAAACTAGGGGTTCGGATCCCAGCTTCCTTCCTATTGAGTCCATTTTTATATCCACCAGCACTGAGCACAATGCTTGACCCATAGGAAGCACTTAATAAATGTTTATTGATTGAGTGATTGATTTATGTCATCCAAAATCTCAGCCACATTTTCCTCTTTTGTAAAATGAGGGAGTGAATAGATTAGATCCCTAAGGTTTCTTCCAGCTCTAAATGTATGACCATAGGAAAACTTATCCTTTATCTCTCTCTTTTTTTTTAGGCAATTGTGATTAAGTGACTTGCCCAGGGTCACACAGCTAGTAAGTGTCAAGTGTTTGGTCTGAGGCCACATTTGAATTCAGGTCCTCCTGACCTCAGGGCCAGTGCTCTATTCACTGCACCACCTACTGCCCCCAAAACTTATCCTCTTAAAACATCAAGTTCTTCACCTGAAAAATGACCATCACAAGCAATATGGTATTGGAAAGCCAGCCTCAGAATCCAGAAAATGGAGTTCAAATCTCCCTACTATGTATATTGACTTCTTTGTTAATTTGTTTTTTCGGTCATATCCAACTCTTTGTGACCCCATTTGGGGTTTTCTTGGCAGAGATCCTGGAGTAGTTTGCCATGTCTTCCCCAGCTCATTTTGCAGATGAGGAAACTGAGGCAGACAGAGTTGAGTGACTTGCTTCTAGTAAGCGTCTGAGGTCAAACTTGAACTCAGGAAGATGAGTCTTTCTAACTTCAGGCCCCACACTCTATCCATAATGCCATAATAAATACTGAATGTAAATTTCTAAATGTCTCATTGTACCTAGACAACTCGCTAAGATTGCAAGTTGCAGAGCCAGCATTGATGTGCCCTGGCTGAGAGAGAAATTCCTCCTCAGAAGCTCCCTGCATCAATCATGGGTCACTCCTCCCACCCCCTGCCAAAAAAAAAAATGTTGACAATAAAGCCTGCCTTGCTTAACTCATGTGTGTTTTGGAAAACTTTAATTTCTATACAAATGAGAGTTATTTATTATTGATAGAAAATCCCTTTTCTTTGGATTCTTCATCAAATCACCTCCATGAAAGAACTGAGTTTATAACTCCCAGCCCTGCTCTCCTCCCCCAAGATCTTGGAAAATAATGCTTTAATTTTTCAAGACTCTGTGGATTCTACTTGGGATTTCCCCTTCAGTGTGTCCTCGGCGTGGTCCAGTTGTCCTTCCTTACTTGGTGATTGTAGTGCCATACAATAAGTGTTTATTAAGCACCTACTGTATGTTAGATACTGTGCTGAGTGCTGTGGGGGGAGGGGAGGATCTAATTTTTTTTAAGAGTCCTGTCCTTCAGGGAGTTCATGCTCTATTTACAGAACAAAGCAAGAATTGAAGGGTTAAGGTCAAAATTTAAGTGATCAAGATTTCAAGTTTTAAGGAACTTTGGGTCACCTGGTCCAACATCTTCATTTGACCCATGAGGAAACTAGGATTTACCAAGGTCACAAATAGTAAGTCATGTGGGGCAAGATTGGAGACAGGTCATCTGATCCCAGACCTCACGCTCTTTCCACTAGAGACATACCTGGGTACTGAATTATAGGGATAAAGCATGTCCTGGTTTAGGAGAAGAGCAATGGAGAATGTGGACAAGAAAGGGGTCCAGAAAAGTGATACACAGCATCAGGTTTTATAAGATTTTTTTTTAAAGGAGCCTTTAGCCGTTGCTCTTACCTTATCAGTGACTGGCACATAGTAGGGCCTCATTCATCTAAAGTCTATATTGACACTCCTTAGAGGTTCTGCAGGCAACAGGAGAGAACCTTGTAAACACACCCCGCTTTGACTTCCCATGAATTCAGAGGCAATGCTTCCCAGCCATGTGTCATTTATGTGCAGCTTCCTTTGCAGGTTCCTCATCTATAAAATGAGGGGGCTGGGCTTGAGGGGCTCTGGATTCTTTCCAGTTCCAGGTCTCTGACTGCCTGAATCACCAGGAGGTCATATGCTCTGAGCTGTTATTTTCCAGTAGTGGGAATGACTTATGCTGAGTCATCCACGGTCTTGTCCAGCTTCCTTGCCCCGTCCTGCACTGGGATGGAGAGTGCACATCTGCTGCCCAGATGGACAGAGTTAAAGGTGCTTGTCTGTTTCTTCATGGGACACCTCTTTTCTTGTAAGCTGAAGCACTGTACATTCTAACCCACCTCAAACACAGTTCAGGGAGTATTTACCACAAAGGAAGGCCTCTGGCCTTGAATTATAGGAACTGGAGTTATCTCTCTCCCACCCCACTCTCTTCTGGAATATTTCAGTATCTGTTGGATGAGGAAATTAGATAATTTAGACTTTGGAGCACAATCCAAGGTCAAGGTCAAGATCAAGGCCAACAAGGGCTTAGTAAGCACCTACTGTGTGCCAGTCACTGCTCCAGGCATAAAGATAAATAAAAATGCAAACAACATCTGCACCTCTTCCCCCACTAAGGAGCTATCCTCTCTCTGGAGGGGCCCGCCTAGCAGTCTACTTTGCAAAATCCTTCCTGTTTTAGGGCAGGTCTACCCCTGGGCTCCACTTCCCTTGTGGCATATTTTCCCCAATGACTCATTGGCCCCTGTAGCTGCTTTAGTTGACTTGGGTGTTGCAAACAGCAATTCCACAACCTCCAGCTACTCACAGAAGCCAAGAATATTAGGATTGATGGGGCTGCTAGAGGTTTTTCCATGCAATATGTACCTGAGAAGGGATCTCCTGTAGAGAAGCACATCTGGTTAGTGGCCATGTAGTATCTAAGGCAACCAGGTGGCACGGCGGATGAAGCACTGGGCTTGGAGTCAAGAAGATGTGAGTTCAAATCTGGTCTCAGATATCTACTTGCTGTGTTCATTTTGCCTCAGTTTCCTCAATTGCAAAATTGGTTGTTGTGAGGACAAAATGAGATAATAGTTGTAGTGGGAAAGTGGTAGATTCTATATAAATGCTTATTCTCTTCCGTCCCCACACCCCCACCCATCTTTTGCTTGAGGGCCTCCAGTGAAGGGGATCTCACTTCTTCCCATTCTGCTTCCAATGGTTAGGATGATTTTAGCTTCTCTTTACCTTCCACCCTTTGCTCCTAATTCTGCCTTCTGAGGTCAGGTAATAGTTGAAGGAGGATATTACAGAGTCACAGAATCTCAGAGTTGGAAGGAACCTTGTAGATCAACTGGTCTAAGCCATATGCAAATGGAATCATCTCTACAATGTATCTGACTAGTAGGAGTCCAGCCTTTGCCTCCAGAGCTCCAGTGAGGAGGAACTCACTAGCTTCCAAGGTAACTCATGTCATGTGTAGACAGCTCTTTTTGTTAAGAAGCTTTTCCTGGAATGAAGCCGGAATTTGCTATTTGGCACCTTCTTCCTCCTATTTCGTGCTCCATTGCCCAGAGTCAAGCAGAGCAATGCCAGTCTTTCTTCTACAGAGTAGAACGCTCGGGTACCACCTGAGTCTGTTCTCATTAAGGACAAACATGCTTTCCTCCTTAAATTGGTGCTCATATGGCATTGACGTAAAATGCTTGTAAGAAATGGGAACACATACCTTCAAGCCAAGATGGCACCTGGCACAGGCCTGTTAGCTTTTAGTCTGAGCACAAAGGGGTGATTGCTAATTGCTCTCCTACTGGCCCTGACTTGTGGACTCCTATGTTTTCTTCTCCTTTCACTTCAGACTCACAGAATCATCGAATTACAGAGCTGGGCCTTAGCCTTAGAACAAGGAATGTCAGAGCTGGGAGGGGCCTTAGAGCAGAGAATGTAAGGGCTGGGAGGAGATTTAGAACAGGGAATAGCAGAGCTGGGAGGGGCCTTAGAACAGAGAATGTAAGGGCGGGGAGGAAACATTAGAGCTTGGTACGTGTTACATGTAGAATTCACAGTATACTAGACCAGAGGTAGAGCAAAGAATGTCAGAGCTGAAAGGGAACTTATGATACAGGAAATCTGAGCTGTGATTTTCAAACATATCATTTGGTTTTCACAACAACCCTAAGATGTAGGTACTATTATTATTATCCCTATTTTACAGTCGAGAAACTGAGGCAGATTGAGGCTAAGTGATTTGTCTAGAGTCACACAGCTACTAAGTTTTTGAGGTGGATTTGAACTCAAGCCTTCCTGACTCCAGGGCTAGCTCTCTATTCACTGTGCTAATTAGCTGCCTAGAGAAGGTTCCTAAAACGCAGAATGTAAGAACTAGGAAGGGTCTTAGAATACAGAATGTTAGTGTATAGAAAGTCAAAGATGGGAGGGACCATAGACCAGAGCACAAAAATTATGGGGAAGGACCTCAGATTTACAGTCAGAGAATCATAAACTCGTTGGACTCAGAGCCAGCCAAAAGATATTTTAGAAAGTACAGATAGGGAAACTGAGGCCCAGAGAGGTGATGTCACACGAGCCATTAGCAGAAGACCCAGATGAAATCTAAGAGATTATCTAGACCAGAGTGGGTGGCCTCAAGGGTACATGTGGCCTTCTAACTCCTTGAACGGCCTTTTGACCAGTCCAAGTTTTACATAACAAAGCCTTTTATTGAGAGGATCTGTTCTGCAGAGTTTGGATTCAATCAAATGGCCACACTTGAGGACCTGGAGGGCCTTGTGGCCTTGAGGTTGCAGATTCCCCACCCCTGACGTAGACCTATCCCCTTATTTTATGAAGGAAGAAACTGAGACCCACATTCACAGGATTTCAGAGTTGGAATTTACCTTCCAGCATAGCAAAGCAGAGTTCAGAGGAATGAAGGGTCCTGCTCCAGGTCAGCCAGGGAGTCACTGGCAGAGCTGGGCCTCGAACCCTGGTGTCCTACCTCCCAGGCAATGCTCTCTCTTCTCTCACACTCTGCATGTTTACCTTGGAGCTCGGCTTCCCCTTGTGCTGTTTGCCTAGCCTGCTGCTGGGTTTGAAGTCTGCCGGTGGTGGACTCCAAACAAACAGAGTCGGCAGAAGCCTGCCAGCCCTTGAACCACATACCCTACTCATGCGGGCTGGTGGGGGTGGTTCAGTCATCTCATTTCCAAGCCACCCTCTACCTTGATTGGACCCCTGCATGTAAAAGGATGGATGGGTGACCTTATTGATAGTCTGATTGACCCTTGTTCGACAGCCTGACACCCCATACTTCACAAGCATACATTTGAT
>NW_027555847.1:703624909-703674909 GCF_003287225.1 Phascolarctos cinereus | reverse complement strand
TGGGTTAAGAGGAGGAAGAGGTCACTTTGGGAGAGTTTTATGTCAAAGGATCAGATCGGGAGCTGGAAGAGAATGTCAAGGTGATGTTAGATTTGAGCTCAGGTCCTCTGACTATGGATCCACACTTCCCACTGCCTTCTCATGGAGCAATTGGTAGGTGAGATTGGTCTTGAAGAATGAGGAAGATTTTAACTTTTAGAGATAGGACTGAGGAGATAAAGGCATTCTAAACTAGGAGAGGAGCAAAAAATTAAGTATTAGAAAGGCTCAGAATACCCTTGGGGAGTAAGCAGTCATCAGATTGGGCTGAAATATATGGTATTGCTTGTAGCTGGAAAAGAAGGTTGGGTCTACTTTGTGGAAAGTCTTGGATTTTAGGTAAAAACATTTGGAATGCTTTCAGTAGATACATCACTGCCTCAGTTTGATATTCTGGTACAATTCAGTCATGTACAGAGCCTTTGTCTTGTAGAGGACCAGGAATGAAATGTGGATAAGATTGATACCAATGGTAATGATAATAACAATTGACCAATATTTTGATTGATAACTGATTGATATTTATTATTGATAATAATAAATCAATAAACATTTATTAAGTGCTACTATGTGCCAGGCACTATGCTAAGCACTGAGGGTACAAAAAGAAGCAAAAGACAGTCCCTGCCTCAAGGAGATCACAGTTTAATGGATTGCAATAATACTTATAATTATTTTATTTAATTATATATATTATTTTTATTTATATAAGCACATTAAAGTTTGTAAAACACTTGAATGAATTCTCTCATGTGAAGCTCATGACAGCCCTGTAAGCAAAAACTATATGTTGATGGATGGATGGACAGATGAACAGAATGTAGTTTTCCTAACCCTTTGGTTAGGTCAATGTTTTTATCTGCTAAATAAGTATTTTAAAATAATTAAAAAGAAAACTTAGTTCATATCATGCCTTGTCAACCTGCCTTATCCCTGTCTATGTTTTTTCTCTCCTGCTAGACTTAAGGACAGAAAGCATGCTTTATTCTTTTTTTTCCATCTATTTTTCATGTTGTCTAGCACAGTGTCCTATATATCTTCAGTATTCTTAGTAAGTAATTAAATGACGGCTGGATAGGTAGATAGCTAGATAGAGCTTGGAGGTTTGAAGGATGGGTGGATGGAGAATGGATGGAAGAGAATGAATGAATAGAGGAGGATGCATATATAGGTAGATGGATGGATGGTTGGAGGAAAGATAATTGAGTGGATGGAAAAGGTGAATGGAGGATAGATGGAGAAGAAATGGATGGATATATATGTAGATGGATGGATAGATGGAGAAAAATAATTGGATAAATGAGGGATAGATAATTGGATAAGTAGAGGATAGATGGATGGAGAATGGATAGATCAATAGATATGTGGATGAATGGATATGTAGGCATGCATAGAGCATAGGCCAGTTGTTCCAGGAAACCCAGACCATAATCTATACAAGCCTATGGATAGATGGATAGATGGATGGATGGATGGATGGATGGATGGATGGATGGATGGGGAATAGAGGACTGATGGATAGATGAAAAATAAATGGATAGAGTATGGATGAGTGAATGGATGGATATATAGGCATTTATAGAGTGTATCAGATGTGCCAGCATAGCCAGTCCATGCTCTACGCATGTTTGTGGATGGATAGATGGATGGATGGATGAATAAATGGCTGGATGGCTGGATGTATAGAAGAGAATATGTCAGCTGACTCATTGCTTATTTACTATATTTACTATATAATTTACTATATTTACTAAATAATCCTCTTAAAAAGATACTATGCCGTGTAAAGCCCTCTTCCTGCATAACATGGGACCGGGAAATAAACCAGCAAAATCTCCACCATTTCCTTCTCATCTGGAGCAACTCCAGATTATAGGTGAACTAGTCCTGCTATGCTGCCTGAGTGGGGCACATCACCTGTGTATCTGAGAGCAAGCTGAATTCTGCCATAGGGCAGCAGAGGATAGAACAGATAACAACCTAGAGGAAGAAGACAGAGATACAAATGGGTTAAAATATTTGATTTTTGCAGCTCTGTGAGGGCACTTTTAGCTTTCAGTCATTCTCCCTTTCTTTCATTTTTTTTAGACCTCACAATGAAAAATATGCTTTAGCTTAATAGAATTACTTCAAAACCCATCAATGCAAACACTGTTTCAGGGCAATCTCATTCGGACAAATGTATTTTTATTTGAACAGTGTTACTTGAAAAATTAAATCGTGGTAACTTTTCCTTCTTCCCCCTCCATTGTTCCAGACCCTGCAGTCACTGATGAGCACCAAGCAGAGCAAACATTTTTAAAAATGTATTTGATCTAAGTTAATATATTCCTCTCTGCATTAATTAACAATGAAATCAGCCAATACATTGTGTCAATCACATTTAATCATACAGCATCACTTTTATTTTAGAAGATGACTGTCTAATTCTTACTGTCTTTGGAAAGTTTAGGCCTGATTTTTATAGAAATTATCAAAGTTCAAAGGCAAGTTGGGGTATATATGTTTGTGTCTGGATGGTGTTAGCTCAGTGGCTTCTGGCACAGTCCCAATGAGGCCAGGGTACCTTGGGATCCAACCTGTACTTGCAAACTCATGACTATTACGAGGCCCAGGTAGAAGGGATGGGTTAGCTCAGTGCCACCTAATTAGCATGGCATAGAAATTCACTTCTCATGGTTTTCTGATGGTGGGTTAGGAGCATCATGTCTGAATAAAAAGGGCAGCAAATAGGGAAATTGGGAGGGAGGAGGTGATAGGAAGAGAGAATGTTGGTACATACAGCTATGTAATCCTTCTGTAGAAAGATTACTGCTTTGAAGTTTTTGACTTGAAGAACACTACCACTATCTCAGCCCTGTGGTATAATGGAAAGAATACTGACTCTGGAGTCAAAGAACCTGGGTTCAGATTCTGTCTCTGGTGCTTACGGCTTTGTGATTGTCTGCAAGTCATTGAACCCTTCTGGGTTTTTGTACCTCATTTATATCATAATCATTAAGGCATCAAGGGAAGCTAAGGTAGAGTGCTAGGCTTGAAGTCAGGAAGGCTCACCTTCATGAGTTCAAATCCAGCCTCAGACACTTACTTAGCTGGAAGACCCTGGGCATGTCACTTCACCCTGTTTGCCTCAGTTTCCTCATCTGTAAAATGAACTGGAGAAGGAAATGGCAAAAAAAAACTGTGCAAGAAAATCCCAAATGGGGTCAGGAAGAGTTGGATACAACTCAACAACAACAAAAAAATAATAATAATAATAATAATAACAATAATAATAATAATGATGATGATAATAATAATAATAATAATAATAATAATACATAACATTTCTATCGCACTTACTATATGCCGGACACTGTGCTAAGAACTTCTCACAACAGCCCAGGGAGGTAAGTGCTATTATTATTTCCAACTTACAGATGAGGAAACTGAGGGAAGTAGCAGTTAAGTAATTTGCCTAGAGTCACACAGCTAGTCCAAGTTTGAGGCTGAGTTCGAACTCAGATGTTCACGACTCCAGACCCAGCACTGGAATAAATTTGGGAGTCATATGCATAGAATTAAAAATTGAACTTAAGGTAACTAATGAGATCACCAAGTAAGATAGTACAGTACAGTAAAAGAGAAGAGGGCCCAGGACAGACACTTGGGTAGCTTGTGGATTGGGCCCAGCAGAGGAGACTAAACAGGAGTAGTCAGACAGGTAGGAGGAGAACCAGGAGAGAGCAGTGTCGTGACAACCTGGAGAGGAGAGAGGAAAACCAGGAGAGGAGGGTGATTGATAGCATCAAAGGTTGTCGAGGGGTCAGAGAGGACAGACAAAAAGCCAGAAGATTTGGCCATTAGGATTCTTTGACTCTGTGAAATGGGGACTAAGATGCTTAGGAAAGGAAGCAGAAAACGGCAGCCAGAATGATGCCTCTGTACTCCCAGCTGAATGTCAATGTGTTGGGAAACCACCCAGAGCATGGTTGCTTGCTCCTCATGCTGGCTTGATGAGCTAAGAGTAAGCCAACCATAAAAGTCAGTGGAAGGTATGGATTTCCAAAACGGGGAGCATAATTGACCTTTTTTTTTTATACCAAAAACATTTTTTTTGCCTGTGATTGAATCTGAAAACATGTCAGACATGGAATAATGTTTGTAGAAAAGAGATAATACCATAAAATATTATTACTTCTGGAATGAAACCTTCTGAAGCTATTCTTCCAACTGGATCCCCCTTTTACTCTTCTGTCATGGTCACTGTTCCAGGTAGATTTTTTTTTGTTTTAAGGTAACTAGGTGTCCCACCAGGTTAAGTGATGGACCTTGAGTCATGAAGACATGAATTAAAGTTCTGCCTCAGATACTACCTAGGTGTGTGACCCTGGGCTAGTCACTTGACCCCACTTATTTGTTGTTGTTCAGTCATTTCAGTCATGTCTGACTCTTTACAACAGTATTTAGGATTTCCTTGGCAGAGATACTAAAGTAGTTTACCATTTCCTTCTCCAACTCATTGGATATATGAGGACACTGAGGCAAAAAGGGTTAAATAGTAATGTTTAAGTTAAGGCTTATCTAAGGTCACACAGCTAATAAGTGTCTGAGGCTGAATTTGAACTCAGGTCTCCCTGACTTCACGCACAGCACTCTAGCTACTCTGCCCCTTAACTAACTCAGTTAACCCATTTGTAAAATGGGAGATAATAATAACGTCTTTGAAGGTTTGTTGTGAGGATCAAATGTTATAATATATGTAATTAATACACATTTGCTTTGGAAACCTTAAGGGTCTATGTACATGTTCTCTATAATTATTGTTGGAGGGAGAGGGAAGGAGTTCATACAATCTTGCTCACTTTGCCCAGTATTCCTCCTTGGCTATAGTGAAGTGTGAACGGGTAAGGTCCATTGAGAGCTCGTGAAAGAACTTAGAACCCTCAGCTCTTTGACTTGCTGGTTTGAAACTCAGTTTTCTTTCTGATTCTGGGTTGTTTCAGATAGGAAAATGAAGTTCCCTTTCTTTTCCATTCTCCAAGCTTTCCCAAAATCCCATATAATGGCTCCTTGTCTTTTTCTTCCCATCTTGCCTTTTAGAATTAGGAGCTCTCTCTGTGCATCAGAAACCACACTATATACTTTTCTCAATCTTCCTTAATCTCCCTTCTCTGTTCCAGCTGTTGGGCTAAAATTCTAGTGTAACCAGTGACCTGGGGTCCCCAAAGGACTAGGGGCCCAGATGGATTGTGTCCAATCCCATGCCCTTGACCAAAAGAGGATTATTTTTTCTCTTTGGCTTATTGCCCCCACCTGGAGTTAACCCAAGATAAACAGTAAAATAAAGCTCGGGTCCAGCTCACATCTAGGTTTCCCTAAATGTAGGGAAGAAGGTCCCCAAATTCCACAGTCACTCAATGTGTTATATGGGCTTTGGGTGTCAGACAGCTTGTATGTCATCCCACAGAAAATGCGCATGGTGCAAAGGATGCTCCAGAGCCCATGATATAAAAACACAGAGGCTATGGGAAGGGAACCAAAGTTTGAGGTGCTAATGGGGTAACCTTTTGTCATTCTGGTGAGAGTTTCTTTCCCACAGAGTCCCCATATCGTCTCCCAAAGACTGATAGCACTTTACTGTGGTTTAATTGTTCTCCTGACTTTTATCCTCTCTAGTCCTTTCCTAATGGTTACTAAAATAATCTTTCAAATCTGACCGTATGGCTTCCCTGCTCAAATATCTTCAATGGCTCCCTATGGCCTCTAGGATGAAATACAAGCTTCTCATTATGGAATTTAAGACCTTCTACAATCTGGCTCCCACCTACCTTACCTTGACAGCCTTAGTCGACATTTCCGTTCTGTTATGTTTGAGCTGGGATGAACGATTTGCTAGTTCTTTGAATATGGCACTTCAGTTGTCTTCATTCAGTCACATAAAGGATCCTCCATGCTGGAGATGTTTCCTTCTAATCTCTTACCTTTCAGGATTATTTTTTTTTCCCTTCAAGGATCAGCCTCCCTCCTTCATAGGGCTTTCTCCATCTGACCCATTTTTAATTCTCTCTGCCTTCTCAAGTCACCTGACTTTGTACTTATTGGCATAGAACAAGGAAGGCTTCCTTAACCTTTTGTGTGTGTGTGTGTGTGTGGCAGTCTGACAAAACTTCTGTTTAGAATAGGCAGCTGGTGACTCAGTGGATAGAGTGCTGGGCCCAGAGTCAAGAAGATCTAATCTCAAATCCTGCCTCAGACATTTCCTAGCTGTATGACCTTAGGCAAGTCACTTAGCCTCTACCTGCCTCAGTTTCTGCATCTGTAAAATGGGGCTAATAATAACACCTACCTCCCAGGATAGTTGGTAAAGATCAAAAGAGATAATATTTGTAAAGTGCTTTGCATGCCTTGAAACACTACATAAATGCTAGTTATTATTATTAAAAGCAAAAAAATTACAAAGGGAACCAATTATATTGAATTACAATGATCAAAATATGTTTTAAGACCAAGTCCACAAATCCACTGCAATCCACACATAGACTCCAGAGGGATCTGTGGGCACCAGGTTCCAAAGCTCTGATATAGAGACAGCCATGGAACAGTGGAGAGAAAGTTAGTCTCATGGCCAGAAAGATCTGAAGTTAAGCCCTACCTCTGACACCGAGACCCTGTGTTACCTTGAGCAAATCACTTAATCTAGTTTCTAGGCTACTATCTAAGACGATGATCTTGATCACTAAGGAGAGCTTCCTAGAGCATTGAAATCATAGGCCTAGTCCATACCCATCTATATAAAGGCTGTAAGTACAGGGCCTTTTTTATTGATATATGCCTAGTATAGCACCTTTGCCACTGTGGTCTAGACCTGTAATTTCATCAGAAGGAAATTTCCACTGTGGAAACATCTCCCAATAACACAAATCTGCAATTATTTGTAACCTCCAGAATTAGAGTGCTGGCTTGGGTGAGGGTAGTTTTAGTAACAAAGTTACACAGCCAGTGTGGTTAAAGGGAGGGCTGGAACCCAGGCCTTCTGACTCCTAGTCCTGGACATCTCCTCCCTAGGCCTTGCCGTTTCTCCCTTATTTCCTTATACACAGTAGATGGTTAATAAATGTTTGTTGACTTGAACTGAATTGAATAGGGCTGTGGGACTCGAAAACCTCTTTTGGAATACCCAAAGTGGGTGAAGAAATTGTAGTAACTACCAATCTTGGGAAAGAAGACATGACAGGAATAGTAACAATCTCACCCAATAGGGTGTAAACACCTTGAGGGCAAAGAGCCTGAAATACTGTAGGTACTTAATAAATGCACATTTGGTTGCTGGATGGATTGATGGATAGAAAGCTCACTGTCTCATAAGAATTTGATACAACTGAAATCAGAGGGCATTTTGCCCCAGTGCCTTTGTGTTGACCATTCCCTTGGGAAACCCAACAGACTGTGTGGTTCAGTCCCTTAGCTAATGTGTCTACATTACATCAGCCTGGCCACACTGAAATGCAGAATTACAATCAGCCAGCTAATTAACTCAGATGCAAAGTGACTAATGAAGAGGGCTGGGGCAAGGATGATCTGGAATTGTGAAATATGTCTGTCTGTGCAGCCCAGATTCACTGGAAAAGTACTCAATCATGGATACACTTCATTCTGCCTGTATAGACCAGGCTGACATTTGGCCTGTTTTCCTGATTCAATGATTGCCCAATCTTTTAAACAGCTAGAGATGAAAGAGGGTATCCATCTACCTTTCCTCTGATGTCATCTAAGAATCCAAGGGGAAAAAATGACTCACTGGGGAATCAGGAGGGAAATTCCCCTTCTGGATCCATATGTTACCATACTAGACTCTTGGGTTACTGAACATTTCTATCAATGTCTTGCATGGAAGTAAATAGACCTTGCTGATTGAATTCACAAGTGACCCTACAGGGATAAAGAGCATGATAAGAGAATCTGAATCTGTATTGACCTTGACAAGGTAAGAGCTTTGGGGTGGAATCAAATGAGATTGATTTAAAAGGGATAAATGTAAAGTTTTACATGTGAGTTCAAAGAAGCAACTTCAAAATATTGGGCAGGTATGACAGACAGTAGGCTCTCTGGAAAAATTCTGAGCATTTTCATGGTCTGAAAGCTCAATATAGATGAGAGATTACTGTCAAAAGTAAGGTGATCCCAGGTTGCACTGAGAAGCATAGCTCATAGGAGAAAGGAGGTAGACTGCCCTGGTCAGACCACTTGAAGAATATTATGTTTGATTCTGGTCACTGTAATTTAGAAAAGATATTCATAAGTTTGAGGTATCCAGAAGAGGTCAACCAGGATGATCAAGGACCTTGTGTCTATACCATTTAAAGATGGATTAAAAGACTGGAGTGGTTAGCCTGGAGAAGACAAGATGCTGGGGACACATGATAGCTGTCTTTCGCTATTTGAAGGATTTTTGTGTGGAAGAGAGCATAGAAAGAGAACTGTGGGCTTCAATGGTCTACAACTGCAACATGAGTCAATAGCACAAAAGTCAAAAAAGAAAATGGAATCTTGGACTACACAAAGGGAATTATAACTTCCAGGATGAAGGAAGGAGTATTTCTATTGTATCCTTCCCTATTCGGATCACATCAAGGTTTTTGTGTTCTGGGCACCATATTGGGGAAGGTCATTGATAAGCTGGAGAGACAACAGGGGAGTGCAATGAAAATTATGGATGACTTTGGCTTTGTGCCATTGGAGAATCAGTTTAAGGAAGTGGGGATGGTTAACTTTGAGAAAAGATGATCCGAGAGTTTTGATTTGTTCTGGTTGTCCAAAAGGGCAGGACCAGGACCCATGTGTGAAAAGCGTAGAGGCAAATAAATGTAGGTTTGATGTCAGGAGAAAGTTCCTAGCAATGAAAGCTATTGAAAAGTAAAATGGACTTCCTCTGGCAGTAGCATATGTACGTGCGTGCGTGTGTGTGTGTGTGTGTGTGTGTGTGTGTGTGTGTGTGTGAGTGTGTGTTGGGTGAATCTTTGAGCAAAGATAAGAGACCACCTGTTAGAAATAGCAAAGGAAGGAATTCTTTCTCAGTTATATTAGATTAGAAAGCCCTTTCCAATGCTTAGATTGTGGGATTCGGCCACAGTCCCTCACTATCTATTTGACAGCAAACAGAATTCAAAAAAAGCTTAGTCAGTCTAGGACCTCTCCTCAAAAGGGATCAGCTACCAAAGTGCCAAAGGTCCTCATTATTAGGTGGTCTGACCTCTAAAATGGTCCCATGGTATGGGTCCCCAAGGAGAGGCTGACATGGCCTTCCTCAAATTCTGCTCCATCTCCCATTAGCTTTATTCTGTCTTTCTTTGGCTTGCATTGAAGCCAGCTTGCCTTCTTCCGGAGATGGGATTTCAATTAGGCCAGGGCCCATCTGATCTTTTCCTCCTTCTGGGTTAGAAAGAGAAGGAGATTCATACAAATTGCTTCTGCCATCCTCCCCCTTACAGCATCCCATGTTATATTTTAAGCTAATTTGAATGTCAAACTCATCAATTAGCCTAATTGCCAGGAGATACATTTGGTCGGAAGGATGCCTCAGAAAGCAAAGGCCAATCCAATTCTGTCCTATTTAACAAATCTACGACACGGATGGTAAGCCGGTGATAGTATTTCCCACTGGGGTTGAAAGGATGGGCTTGTTTCCTCCTTTGAAAAATCTCTCTTTTGCTTATTGCTTTCCTAGACTTTCTGTCTGGTGTTGGCTTCTTATTGCTATACTAGGCCTTCTCTTGTTCCCTTTGCATAGCAGGAAGAAGATTGGCTGATAGGTGGGACACTGGAAGTCCAACGCCCAAAGATCTGCTAATTGTGTCTTCATTAAAAAAAAAAAGCAGGTGGTTGTGTTGAGTGAAAGCTTTTTATGCTTTCAAATGAGCTGTAGCTGTGATTGAGCTGCTATTAGGTTTTGAGCAGCAATAATTCCCTTGAAAATACACATGGAATAATAATAGGTTTGTTTGATGACTGGAGTTCCCTGTATTTCAACTCTGCCAGAATTTTTTTTTCCTTCTTTAAACCTTCATGTGAATCATGTATAATAATAGCTACTTTGCAGCTTCCATCCAGCTGTGGTACCTGGGAACACCTCCCTAGCAGACAGGATGGGAAAATGGATCTGTCTAGGGTACCAGTACACCAGGGTCACAGTTAGAAATGACAGGGGAAAGATGGAACATTCTTAAGAATGGGGAGCAGGAAGCCTTACAGAGCTTCCTACAGTTGTAGGGAACAGAGCAGTATCTGTACATAGTGTGACATTCAGCCCACTATCCTAGCTCGTAGACTCATGGGGGAACAAGGAGGTTATTGAGAGTGATTTAGGGGCAACAGGTTGGAGCAGTAACCAGTATTTCCAGGTTGGGCCAGACCAAATGTGACACTTAGACATGTACGATCAGCCTGGGAGCTCCTGGGCCATCCCCTCGGCTCACCAAAAGGTGGTATTTCCCCATTCACATGTGCTACTCAGCCTGCTTTCTTCCCTTCCATGACTTTTCCTTACTTTAAGCTTGAGCTAGTCCTGGAACTTCATGCAGTTTGGCATGGTGGACAGAACAATGCACTTAGAGTCAGAAAGACTGAGGTCCCAGGACTTTGTTAGAGGCATCTGACATGGCATGGGACATGGGCATACTTACTGGTGCCTTGATTTGAAGACATTGGGTACTCTACAGTGCTTGGTTGACTGAGAAATAGGAAAGAGTCTTTCTATCTCTCTGTCTCTGTTTCTTTGTCTCTGTCTCTATGTCTCTGTCTCTCTGACTACCTGTCTCTCTATCTCTGTCTCAGTCTCTCTGTCTTTCTCTATCTTTGTCTGTCTGCCTGCCTCTCTGTCTCTGTGTCTCTGTCTGTCTCTCTCCCTCTCTCTACTTCTCTCTCATATCTCTGCATGTCTCTCTCCCTCTTTGTCTGTCTCTGTCTCTCTTTCTCTGTCTTTGTCTTTCTGTCTGTATCTCTGTGTGTCTGTCTCTATGTCTGTCTGTCTCTGTGTCTGTCTGCCTCTCTCTCTCTCTCTCTCTCTCTCTCTCTCTCTCTCTCTCTCTCTCTCTCTCTCTCTCTCTCTCTCTCTCTCTCTCTCTCTCTCTCTCTCTCTCTCTCTCTCTCTCTCTTTCTCTCTCGATGTCTATAAGCCCCCAGTTGCATAGATAAGGTTTTGCATTACCTAAGAAGTACGATCTCTCAAAATGTAGCCTTCTGGCCACAGAAGAGCGATTTCCTGGGTAGCACCAGGTGTTCCTGACAAACACCAGTTTTGGAAGCTGTCTTTGGGATAAGGTAGAGTTCAGGCATGAGTATTCTAGAGGGAGATTTCCTCAACTGGTACTTCTTGAGGAAGGAAGAGTATGGACAATGTGACACCTGAAATGAAGGACTAAAATCACATCATGATGGGATATCTAGATCTCATCACCTCCCTCAATCACCATTAGTGACTTAGACAGTGCAGTTCTGAAAGAAGAATGTTTGTTAAATAGTCTCCGAAGTTTGTTTTCCTTCCAGGAGAGTCTAAGCTGCAGGGGACAATTTAGCACTCTGCAGAAAGAAGAGAACCACCAGGATATCAAAGTTCTGCCTTCAGAACAGACTCAAATTTAATTTTCTTCTAAGGGGGCTGATGGGTCCTCTGGGTGCTTGCTGTATTTTTAAATTTTGGTTTGGGTTCCTGTGGGTCCTGTGCATTTTATGTAGTGACAGCTTGGTGGTGCAGTAGAGACAGAGCCATGCCTGGAGTCAGGAAGACCTGAGTTCAAATCCAGCCTCAGACACTTGTGAGCTGTGTGACCCTAAGCAAGTCACTTAATCCTATTTGCCTCAGTTTCCTCATCTGTAAAATGAGCTGTAGAAGAAAATGGCAAACCATTCTAGTGTCTCTGCCAAGAAAACCCTAAAAGGGTCAGATGCTAAAGGTTGTCCTGTATTCAAGTTGCATGTGCTAGCTTGAGTCCTTGTATAGGAAATGAGTGTCTTTTACTCGTATTTAAGTGACCTAGACACAAACTATAACTGAGCTCTTTCATGGAGATGTCATGAGATGTTTGCCCTTCTTTGTATCCCCAGTGCTTAAATGCCTGATGCACAGTCAACATTTAATAAGTGTTCATTGACCAAATGACTGACTGACTGGGAGTAATTGGGCTAGAGACAATGAAGCAAAAAGGAAAAATATCTTCTTCCATGGGACAGCCCAAAGGATCAGATCCAATCTCAGGGAGTCTGGAGTCCTGGAACATTATTGACCATTGGAGACAGAGAGCTCATAATAAATGGGATGGATGGTCTCAAGAGGTAATGGGCTCTTCCTTATAGGAGGCCTTCAGAGGGAAGTCTGGGTAACCTTACTGGTTTTATATGCTGTAGAGCAAAATTCTTTTTCAGGCCCAAGTTGGACTAGATAACCACTTAGTCCCTACCAACACTGAAATTCAGTGATTCCATGATTTTACACTCCAAGACCATTATGCAGCTATGGTTTTCTCCTTTCTCTGAAATCCTCTTTTTTTTAACCTCACTCACCCTTGCACAAATGTAGCATTTGGATTATAGTAAATTTCGAGTTAGAATGATCTGGGTTCAAATCCTGGCTCTGAAACTTATTAGCCATGTGACCCTGGGAAAGTCACTTAACATCTCTTAGACTCATATTTTTTTTTAATCTGTAAAACGGGCACCACCTAACTCACCAGTTGTGTGGGAAGGAAACGGATGGCAAATCTTAAACAGGGATACAAAGGAAATATAGGTTGTGATCATTCTCACCGCCTTTCCTCTCCACTAAAGTTTGCCTCATTGGGATTTGAATTGACCCTGGATACAGAAGCTTTTGATAATGAGGAGCAAGCTCTAACAGGTCCTACCCAACTGGGAAGTCTTTTTGTAAGCTCCTGGCAATAGACACTGTGTTTATTGACGAATGCAACTAAGTTCAGAGAGAATCATCATATGGTAGCAAGAGGATAAGTTAAATAGACAGATAGATGGATAGAAAGCTAGATCAATATATAGGTACACATATATGCAAATAGTCACATATATACACACTTATGATGTGTATGTATGTGTGTATATAATATATATCTATATATGTGTGAAACATGCATTTGTGTATGTATTATGTATGTGGGGGGCAGTAACAGGATTATAGACCTAGGACTAGAAGAAATCTTACAGGTCATCCAGTACAATTTCTTCTTTTTATTTTACATTTGTGGAAATCGAAGTTCCAGGAGGTGAGATGACTGGGAAAGCTAGGTAATATATTAGATAGAGTGCTAGACTCAGAATCAAGAAGACCTCAGTTAAAATTCTGCCTCGCACACCTAACTGTGTGACCCCAAACAAAGCGCTTAACCTCTAGGTCAGCCTCAATTTCCTTATCTGTAAAATGGAGACAATAATGCCACTTACTTCATAGGGATTGTGTGACACAGGAGATTTTATATATATACACACACACATATCTATGTATATGTATGTGTGTCTATATATGTGTCTGTGTATATGTATGCATACATACATATGTATGTATGTGTATGTATGTATGCATGTATGTATGTATGTATGTATAGTGAGAGAGAGAGAGAGCTTTCTGAACCTTAAAATGATACGTGAACACCAGCTATTTCTTGGGAGGGAGCAGATTCCCCACTCAGTAAGATTTTTCTGATAAATCAGAGACTTTTCATGTTCTTTGTACCATGAACCCCTCTGGAAGCTTAGTGAAGCCTATGAACCCCTTCTCATAGTAAAGTCTTTAAATGCAGTCAATATAATGTTAAAGATTACAAAGACAACCAATTATATTCAAGTACAGATATATACATGTCACATACATCTGTAATTGCACATATATTATCTATCTGTCTATCTACCTACCTACCTAAGAAATTCACAGACCCAAGGTTAAAAACCCTGCCTTAAAGCTTTATATAAATGTTAGCTATTATCAACATTCTTATTATTAGCCTCCTCCTCATTATTATCATCATCACTATTATTAGTCATGTGTCTCCAGCTAATGACACTTTGGGAGCCAGGATACTTTCTTATGTCTTTTTTTCTCTCCCATAATGCCTAGGACAATGCTAAACACATGGGACATGCTTAGTAAAGGTGTCGTATTGTTGAACTTATTGAACTTACCACTGTCCACACACGGACATCCCTGACGCTGGGATTTCTTCAATGTAGCTCAGTCAGCATTAGACCCTGACCCCTTGTTGACAGGAACAGCCCTATCCAGTATCCCGTGAGAACCTGGTGATCTTCCATTAACATTTGCTCCCCATCCCCACTCCTTTTCCCAAAGGACATGACTGAAATCAGGGAGAAGACTGGATGTTACAAAACATAAGGGATTGCTCAAGGCGCCCATTCCTGGCACTAGAGAGATTATGTTTTCTGGAGATTAGAAAACTCATAAATTGCTTAGGTTTAATTATATCCTGTTTACCCATCTCCTCTAGAGGAGAGGTCCAGAAAATAGTTTGAGATTAGAGAAGAGGAGATGGTATCTGTCTTTATGTTTATATGTGTATATATGTACATGTATGTGTACATGTGTGTATGTATATATACATGCGTGCACATACATGTGTGTGTGTAATTTGATTATTTCAAGCTATTTTCCCTTTGGCAAGAAAGGAAATTGAACTGTGTCCCTATATGAGAATGGTCCCTGGGAAATTGTCGGTGTCTTGGATAAGTGGTATATCCACAGGGGCTGGCCCTAGGAATTCTTCACCCAGGGAGGTCACTAGTCCCACCATTTTTGTTGTCTCCTCCCAGAACAGAAATGGAGGTAGAAGTTGCTGAGAAAGAAGTGAATTACTGGTAATCACTGCAATGACCAACCATGATTCCATTTTTTTTTTTAGTAACTTGATTTAGTCATTTTAGTTTCATGATTCCATGAAACACGCTCCCCACTTCCTACCAGAGAGGTAGCTGACTTAAAATGGAAATTGGGGCTTACGTTGTTGGATACGACCAATGTGGGAATTTGTTCAGCTTGATTATACATATTTGTTATGAGGGTTTTCTTTTTCTTTTTAAAAATATTGCTCATGGAAGTGGGGAAAAGGGAGAGAAAATAAATGTTTCTCAATCAGCAAAATAATAAAATTCAATCAGAAAGAATGGAAGAAGTGAATTTCTTAGTATATACCTAGTAGAGTGTTATTATTGGGGAGAGGAGATGTGTTTGGTGGAAGGATGGATTTCCTCCTGAGCACAGATAATTAGTTTAACTGAGGGTGAGCTTCTTATTAATAGAAATATCTTTTTTCTCCTTTTATTTTTCTTTGAAATGTCATGAACCTTTACTTCAGTCATGGTTTACTGAAAGTTAACAAGGTTAGCCCAGGCAATATAGTGGAGTAGATGGAGGGGAAGCCTTGCATCCAGAAAAACCCTCAGTTCTAGCCGTCCCTCTGAGATTTATTGTTTGTTACTGCTGTTGTTGTTGTTGTTGTTATTATTATTATTGTTAGTCCTTTGTTTTGGAAGAGGATCTCCAGTCGTCCTGATGTGTGTGGGTGTACTGTTTGCATGAACGTGGGCTTCAGTATAGCATGGCACTTTAGGGTAACTCATCCTCACTGGGCCGCCATTTCCTCAGCTATAACAATGAAGGGGTTGGACTAAAATGGAACTTCCCATTTAGCCCTTCCAGGTCTAGAACCATGATTTTAATGATCCTAAGACCCCAACTTCCCAATGCCCCAGGCAGCTCTCCAGAATCCATCAGTTGTAGAGCAGCAGTTGGTCTGCATTGGTAGAGGATTGCTTACTGGAGTTCTGTTCAGAAATGAAATCAACCACAGCCCCATCCCCCCAAAAAGAAACACAACTACGGGAAAGCCATTTAATTCCTTCTGACCCTCAATTTCCTTATTTATAAAATGTGATGATAATAATAACACCTAACCCCCAGGGCTGTTGTAAGGATCCAATGGGATAATGGATGTGAAGAGCTTTTATAAGACCTAAAATGCCATATAAATGTCAGTTATAACTATAATTATTATTAACGAGATCAGCGAGCCATCGAAAAGTAAACGTATACCTCTTTGAGACCTCAATAAAGTTGAAAGTTGTAAGGGGGAAAGAAAGAGAAAATGAGATACAAAGGTGAGGTCATGTCAGGAAATAACTGGGGACCTATGGCACTGAGTGACTAAATTTCAGATAAAAAGGCCAGAAGAGATAATGAATTTGCCTTCAGAGTACACACTGTCTTAGTGGTCTTTCTCCCAACCACTCATTTACATAAACCCAACAGGAATGTAGAAAATGTGTTAGGTGGTCACCCTAAGTAAGGGTTAGGACCCTCCCAGAAGGACCTCAGCTGTGAATCAAGAAGTGTCCAAAAATAGAGTCTGTGCCTCTACCAATGCCTGCATTGGAGGTAACAAACCCCAGAGCAGCGGTCCTGAGGGAGTAGAATTGGAGAAGCTTCTGCCAGTTCTACATTGAGTCTCTGCCATTTCTGAAAATGGTAGCACACCAGCTGAAAGAGCGCATTAGAATTGAGACAGTAGAGACTATTGCTGCCCACTGCAGATGCATCTCAAGGAGTACAATGGATTGACCTAACCAGAAGAGATGCTGCACTCCAAGAAGAGCTATTCTAGCAGCCAAATGGCCTTCCTGGCTCAGTCAGTAGCACACTGACATGTCCAGCAAACATCTGCTCCTGCAAATCAAGCTGACCCACTAGTCCAGTTGAAACTTTGGGTTCCCTGAGAAGAAAGGCTAACTGTATGGTGGAGTGCCTGGTGCATCACTGATGCTGACTCAATGCCTTGCCATACCCTTCCTAATGATGAACTTCGTTAGGACTCTCCAAAGACAGAAGGGACGTTGAAGCAATGCCTTCCTGCAGTTGTGGCTTGCTTTGGCCACAGGTACACTCTACATGTGTACCTCTCTATTGGACTTTAAGTCTGTATTCATTCTCCCCCTTCCTGGATCCTGTGTGTCTTTGTGGGAGAGTGCATCTCAGGGTTTTGTTTTGCTTTAGGGGAGTGTTTTGTAAATTCTAGCTATGCCATTTGAGTAAACGTCTTTTCTAAGAGATAGTTCTGTCTACTGTCTAATTGTTAATGACATGTACACTGGTGGGGACTTGTGAGATATAGTGTTAGGACTGCGGACCAGCAAGGGTATCCTAAAATCCTGAAGTTGTGTTCATGCCAGTGGGGACCCAATCTGTCAGTGTGAATGTGAGTTGAAGATATGAGCCCAATGATGTTGCTACAGAATAATTGAAGTAATCTGAGCACAGATGACCTTCTTTCATTCACTTATTCACTCAGTCAACAAATATTTATAGGGTACTGTAAGGTGTGCAAAATGTAAAATTATAGTCTTTATTCTCAAAGACCTTACAGTATAATTGTAGAATCAGCACTTATACATGAAAACTTGAGTAACAAGACTGAACAAAATATGAAGATGGCATCATTATATTTCTTTGATTGTAAGTTCTGGGAAGACAGAAACTGAATCTTATCTAAGCTTTGAATCTCCACCAGCACTACTCATAATTCTCCATACACATTAGGAATTTAATAAATGTTTAATTTTAATAATAATAATAATAATAAGAAGAAGAAGAAGAAGAAGAAGAAGAAGAAGAAGAAGAAGAAGAAGAAGAAGAAGAAGAAGAGTAGCATTTGTGGAGTGTTTTAAGGTTTGCAAAGTGCTTTACAAATATTACTTCATTTGATCCTCACTACAGATGAGGAAACTGAGGCATCGGGGGCATACAAAAGTCCCTGTCCATGAGGAATTTTGAGTCTAGTTGAGGAAATCAGGCAATCAATCAAAGCATTTATTAAATGCCTACTATGGGCCAAATACCCTGCTAGATGTTAAAATTATAATTACAAAAAAATGAGGCAATCTCTTCACTTCATTTTAACAATTCGCAGACACATGAAGGAGTCTACGTTCCATGCCAAATGAGGATTTGTATCTTATTTTCCATGCTAGAATGTAAGCTCCATAAGGGCAGGGGCTATGTCTTATCAAAACCATGTATCTTCAGATGGGCATCTGAACATAGGAGGTTCTTTATAGTAATATCTTTTGAAGAAATGAAAAACAAGGGGTTTAGACAATAAATGGTCTGTCTAGAAGTTCATGAGAGATCAGTGTGGGTTAGAGTAGGTGGCAAAGGTTTCCTTAAAGAGAAGAAAGGATAACATTGAAATAAATAAGGAAGAACATTCCGGGTAGTCAAAGCCAAGAATGTACATGGTGATTTCAGAAGATAATCAGTAAACCAGTTTGCCTGGGGTGGAGAGTTTGTGTAAGCAAATAGCAAAGGATAAATGTGTTGGAGTCAGACAGCAGAGGGTCTCCCAAATGCCAGGCTAGTAAATCATAATTCCCATTTCTTTACTGCTTCATGGTAACCAGGAAGCTTTCTTGACAGCCCTATGAAGTTTGATAGTGCATATGTTACTACTGCCCATTTTACAGATGAAGAAACTTAGGCAGAGGGAAAAATTCAAATGACTTTCCCATTGATCACCTGGTTAGTAAAAGCCAGGATCTGAAACCAGGTGATCATTTTCAATGACCTTAGGGGTTTAGACTTTCTTCTGGAACTACTGCAGATATTTGAGCTTGGGAGTAACATAATTAAAGCTACATGTTAGGGTGATTAATTAAAAGCTAGTGTAAGGTGCTTTGAAGGCAAGGGAGGGAAGACACTAGAGGAGGGGAGTCTGTGGGATTGGGAGGATCATTGGATTTAGTCCTGGAAAGGACCTAAGAGATCATTTCTCTAGTGCAGCCTCCAATTAAGCAGTAATCTAGTTATATAAGGGGATGAGCATCTAAGAAGGAACCCAGAGGGCTTTGGCCTAAAGAAATAGGACAAATGTGTCACTCCCGACCTCTCCTGCTCATCACTCTCCTTGGCAGCAGGTCAATTGCTTCCAATTAAGCTCAAATGGCTGTGTGTTCCAGGTAGGTCACACCAGGTTTCAGTGAAGAGACTGGGGAAGTCGCTATGAACCTTCGCTCCACCACAGTCTAGAGGGCAGCCCCCAAGGCTGAAACACATTGTGGAGCAAAAGGAGACCATGTTCCCCCTTCCCCTCTCTTCCCCACTGAGTCCAAGAGCATTTAATACTAACTGCTGTTTCCTTTCCTCAGTTGGACCCATGATTACTCCCAGTTGGGGATCTGTCAGTGTGGGGGAAAGCCATCCATCTTTGCTGGGAAATGATCTCACCCAGCAGGGAGCGACATCCCACAACATTCATAGCAACAAGACCCTGACAAGCTTGATGGATTGAATACCTGCTCTGGTGCAGGGGGGGCAAGCCCCTTCCTAAGAGAGCCTGGAGGGGAAGTGGGGGAGATACCACTAAGTCATTCTCAGCAGAGCAAGGCAAGTACTGAGGACAGGAGGCTAACTTAGGGGCAGACAACTGGCAACGGTGGGTGACCGAGGTAGGCCAGGGGGAGACACAAGCAGGGGACAATGTCCCTGGGGAGAGGGCTGCTTCCCAGAAAGGGGCACTAGGCTGTTCTCAGCAGGAGCTGGTGAAGAGGGAAAATTTTAAGCCCAGAGTGTGAATGTTTGGTGGAAAAACAAGAAATGGATGTTGATGCCATCTTTTGTTACCTTCAGACATGGAACTGAGACAGGGAAGGGGAATCTCTGGAATTCTAATGCAGTTCAGTTGATTCTTATTTCAACCAGGGACCATTCATTTTCAAACTCCCATACCAGAGATGCAGCTGCCCAGAGGACACTGGGTTCCTGAAGGGCAGTGACCAGTGACTTTTGTTCTTATATCCCAAAGGTCCATTGTGGGTCTTTGGTCAAAGTAGGGGCTTAAAAAGACTGGAGAGAGAGAGAGAGAGACAGAGAGACAGAGACAGAGAGAGACAGACAGAGAGATGATAGACAGACAGATGGATAGATAGATAGATAGATAGAGATAGATAGATAGATAGATAGATAGATGATTGGATAGAGAGGTATAAATGGTTAGATAGATGGATAATTGTTGGATGAATGAATATTTTCCTTTCTAGTCTCCAAAAATAGGTATGCAGACCATGTTCTTTGGTATGATTTAAGGTTTTCTCTTCTTGACATATAGTGGGGTGGGGAGAAAGGTTTCAGAGAATGACAGCATAGCGTACTTGGAAAGGACTTTAGAATGAAAAATGTTAGAATTGAAAATGACCTTAGAACAGGGAATGTCAGAGCTGACAGGGGCCTTGCAACAGGGAATGGCAGGGCTGAGAGGGGCTTAGAACAGAGGATGTCAGAGCTGGGAGGGGCCTTAGAATGTAAGATGGCAAAGCTAGAGGGACTTTTGAGATCACCTGATCCAACTCATTCAGTCTATAGATGAAGAAGGGGAGACTTAGAGAAGTTTATCCACTCAATTCCATTCCATTCCATTAATTTATTCATTCACTTATTCATTCAACATCTATTATTGCAGTGTGTTACACACACACACACACACACACACACACACACACAGAGTGAATTTCCTAGGCTTACAGAGCATGTTAGTGACAGAGCTGAGTTGAAAAGTTTAGGCTTCTGATTTCTAGACCAGAGATTCATAATGTCAGTTTGATATTTCAGTAGATAGATCACTAGGCCTGGAGTCAAATGGAGTCACTGGACCTGAGTTCAAATTTGACTTCAGATACTTACTAGCTGTGTGACCCTGGGCCAGTTTGTTTGCCACAGTTTCCTCATCTATTAAATGAGCTGGAGAAGGAAATATCAAACCACTCCAGTATCTTTGCCAAGAAAACTCCAAATGGGGTCAAGAAGAGTCAGACACAGCTCAAAAACAACAAGAAAATGCTATCTCCCCTTAGTTTTGTTTTTTTTTTTTTCAGTTTACCTGCCTGGCCTTGTATACTCTCCTAATTCACTGAGGAAGGCTGGGTAGAGAAGCTCTGCCCTCAGATGGCTACCAAGGGCAGGGACAGAGGGGATGGGGATGAGTATTCCCAGGGTACGGCCCTGGACTCGGGGCAGAGTCCTCAGACAAGCCTGTACATCCCCCTCCAGGAGAGCTCAGGACTCAGTTACAGGTTCAAGATAAAGCTGAATGCCCAGAACCACAAGATTGACTATCTGAATGATGAGATAGATTCCAGAAGTTGGGGAACAATAATAAGTCAAAGGTTAGCATCTGGAATAAGCAGACAAGATGAGGGAATAGGCCCTTCTGAGAAATAAGCATCCTGACCAGACTTTCACTGGAAAATCCCAAGTCAAAAATGTGATTTAACAAACATTTATGAAGCACCTATTGTTTGCAGAACACTGTGCTAGACGCTGGAAGAAGACAAAAATTTATTTAATTCTGTAAGTATATATTAAGTGCCTATAGTGTGCTAGGCACAATGGTTTAAAAAAAATAAAATGATTCCTGCCCTCTAGAAGCTTTCATTCTATTGTAAAGAAATGTGCCCAGAAACTCTGATAGAAAACACATGACTGTAAAATGATTTCAGGAAGACAGCACTAGGGAGGAGTGAAGGAGGAGGGATTCAGAAAAGCCTCATGCAGAAGCTGGTGCATGATCTGGGCAGTGTAGAAAATCCGAGAGTGGAAGAGTCAGGGGGGAAAGAGAAGGAATCCTCAGCTTCCTTCCAAGCCTTTTAGCGCAGTTACCACCTCCCAGAGATGACCTTTCCTTGTCCCCACCCCCATCCTTAGTTATTTCTTTTTTCTCTTCCTTGAAATTATTTTCTACACACTTTTGATTTATGTTGTATTCCCCTCATAGAAAATAAGTATCTTAAGGTAAGGAAGTGAGCTATTTTTAAACAGCCTCTGTATCTCTACAACTAAATTCAATGCCTCATGCATAGTAGACCCTTGATAAATGTTTGAGGAATTGAATTGAATGAACCAGTTAAGAATACTGATTTTGTGGGCACAGCCAGGAGGTTGAAACCACTTTGGGGAGTCTGGTCCAAGTGAAAGAATAACTCATAAAGGAACTAGTATGTTTCAGTACTTGGTTTGGAATCAGAAAAGGATGGGGTTCGCATTCCGGTTATGCAATTCACCAGCTGTATGATCTTGGATAGCTCACTTGCCTTACCTGGGACTCAATTTCCTCACTTGTAAAATAAAGAGGTTGGACTAGAAATGCTTTAAGATTCCTTGCAGATCTAAAATGATACTCCTAAAAGAGTCAGGAGACCTGGGGTCTAGTCCTGGCTCCGCCACTAACTGATCTCTTTGCCTTTTTCAGCCTCAGTTTCTTCATCTGAAAAATGAGGGCATAAGACTAGATGACCTTCTGGCTCTAGATCTATGAGAATATCATTTGTACATGCTACTTTATCATGTCCCATCAATGCAATGCTGACCCCTGAAATTGGACACTAAACCTTCCTAATGCCCTGTCTCTCTAAGCTACTTGCTTCCTTTGCTTTTCAAATTCAATATTATGGTGTTTTTTGATGACATGAAGAAGTAGTGGTTTAGAAAATGTCATTAAAAATAAAAACCACATTATTTCATGGTGTCCTTTAGCTCCCTCCCTCACTCCCTCCTCCATCTCCCCCAAACTGTATCCCCTCCAGACCAGCAATGGGAAGCCAGCCTCACAGCTAAATAAGACCTAATTGCAGTGGGGAGGAAAACAAGCAACACCAGTCAGCACTTTACATCCGGAAAGCATTTTACATTAACTAATGGCCCTGCTCCCTCTCTGAAACAGGTACCATTACTCCCATTTGACAGATGTGGACACTGAGAAAAGCTGAGTGGATTCCAGAAGGGCAGGGCTGGGGAGCTCTGCATGGCGTGGGAAAAGTGGTCCCAGCCCTCCACGACATTTTCTGCTCTAACTGGCTGCAAGGAGGGAGCAGTGCCTTGAGCCTGGCTGGAAGCCACTCATGCACTAAGGATTTGCCCAGCCTGCGTTGGGGACAATCTTTCCACCAAGTTGTACGGCGGCCAGTTTCCTTTCCCTGAGTAAGCCCTTTTACCCCCATCTCCCTTCCTGTTCCTTTCTCTCTTCCTCATCCTCCTCTGCTCAAATGGTCTTCAATGTCTGTTCCTGGTCATTTCCAAGACATACTGACTGCTCTCCAGCCAAACTCATCATCATTTGCATCCCCTTTCCCCATCAAATTCTGCCCCTAGGACCTTGGGCTTTGAGAGGTGACTTTTTGCCTTATCTTACACAAAATCATGTGTAACCCTTCACACACACACACACACACACACACACACACACACACACACACACACTTTTAGTTCCCCCTCTATAGTGCAGTGGATAGAGCTCCTGCCCTAGAGTCAGGAGGACCAGAATTCAAATCTGGCCTCAGACACTTCTTAGCTGCGTGACCCTGGGCAAGTCACTTAACCCTGTTGGCGTCAGTTTCCTCATTTGTAAAATAAGAAGGAAATGGCAAACCATTCCAGTATCTCTGCCAAGAAAACCTCAAATATGGTTGTGGAGAGTCAGATATGACTGAAAAAACAATTGAACAATAATAAGCTTTATGTGTTGTTCTTCCCATTAGACTGGAAGATCCTCAAGGGCAAGAGCTCTCTCGCTTGTTTTTATTTGTATCTGCAGTGCTTAGCACAGTGCTTGGTATACAGCAAGTGCTTAATAAATGCTTTGCCATCCATCCATTCATTCATTCATTCATTCATTCATTCATTCATTCATTCATCCTTTTTGTTTCCAATCCTAAAATTCTCTAAGTTCTTTCACACAAGGTATTACTTTTTTCTCTTCTCTTCTCCTTTTTATCTTTCTCCTCCCTCTGCTTCTTATACCTACTTTTTTCTTGCTTCTTTTCCTCCTCCTCCTTCTCCACCCTCTCTTCATCTTCCTTTCTTCCTTTTCTTTTCACTAGAAAAGAAGGCACAACTCTACCTCGATAGAGTCAGAAAGACTGTTCAAATCCTGCCTCAAACCCTTACCAGCTGTGTGACCCTGGGCAAGTAACTTAACCTCGGTTTGCCTCAGTTTCCTCATCTGTATAATGAAGACAATAATAGCACCTGCCTCCCATAGATATTGTGAAAATCAAGTGAGACAGTAATACAAAGTGCTTAGCACAGTGCCCAGCACTATATTGTTGTTGAATCATTTCAGTTGTGTCTGACTCTCCATGACCCCATTGCAGGTTTTCTTGGCAAAGATACTGGAGTGCTTTGACATTTACTTCTCCAGCTCATTTTACAGACAAGGAAATTGAGGCAAATAGGGTGAAGTGACTTGCCCAGGGTCACACAGCTACTAAGCATAAGAGGCAGGATTTGAACTCAGGTCTTCCTGACTCCAGGACCACATTCTATCCACTGTACCACCTTGCTGTCCCTCTGGCATTATGTCAATGTGAATTATTATTATTCCCTCACTGTTCCCTTGAGAATAAGTATTCTTAACCTTGAGTCCACAGACATGAGTCCATGTACAGATTCATAGATTCTCTGAATTTGGATGGGGAAAAAAAATACATCTTTATTTTTACCAACCTCTAACTGAAATTTGGCATTTCCTTCAAATATTAAAAAAAATGTATGATCCTAAGAAGGAATTTTTTTTTTGGTGAATCAATCAGGGTTAAGTGACTTGCCCAGGGTCACACAGCTAGGAAGTGTCAGGTATCTGAGGCCAGATTTGAAATCAGGCCCTCCTGACTCTGAGGCCAGGGCTCTATCCACCTAGCTGCCCTCTAAGAAGGAGTCTTGAGACTTCATCAGACTGCCAAAGGGGTCTTGGACACAAAACCAATGTTAAAAAGTCCTGCTCTAGGGGGATGATAGAGAGGAGGACAGATTGGGAAAGGGAGTAATCAGGAATAAATACTTCTGAGGAGGGACAGGGTCAAAAGAAAGAATAGAACAAATGGGAGGGCAGGATAGGATTAAGGGAAATAGAGTTAGTTTTTCACAACATGTCTACTATGGAAGTGTTTTGCATAACTGCATATGTATAACCTATATTGAGTTGCTTGCCTTTTCAATGAGGGTGGGTGGGGAGGGAGGAAGAGAGAAAATTTGAAACCTAAAGTTTTAAAAACATATGTTTAAAAAAATGTTTTCACATGCTACTGGGAAATAAGTAATACAGGGAATGGGGTACAGAAGTCTATCCTGTCCTACAGGAAAATAGAAGGGGAAGGGGATAAGAGAAGGGGAGAGAGATAGAAGAGAGGCAGACTAGGGGGAGGGATATTCAGAATGCATGCCATCTGGGGATGGGAGAAGAGGGGAGATGGGGTATAAATTTGGAATTCAAAAACTTGTGGGAGTTAATGTTGAAAGCTAAAAATAAATAAATTTATATTAAAAAAAAGAAAAAATTTAAAAAAATAAAAAGTCCTGCTCTAGAAGAAACAATCAACCATGGAAACATCCTGCCTGCAACACCATTCAACCTTTGCTCTACTTCCATAAACTCTTCCCAGACCTCCTCTGACTTCCCAGCCCAAAGCTATCCACTCTGACTGACCTCCTATTGCACTTCAGATGAGAACTCTGAAGCTCGGTCCTTTTCTGTTTATTCTCTAGGTATTGATCCTCTCATTTTTTTCTCTCACAGTTCCCCACACATAGTGGTGATACAGTAAGAATTTCACCAGTTGATCTATAACTACTTAATTAACTGTCTTAGCACAGTGCCTGTCACATAGTAAACATTTGTTTGTTGCTAGTTGACAAAATATCTTGGGGCGGCAGCAAATCAGGGTTTTTTACAATCTTCATAAATGAGCTTTTCCCATTCTCTTTTCTAATCCATCCACTGGAAGGCTGGCAAATTGATATTCCCAAGGCAAAGATCTGAACATATCACTCCCCTCTTCAGAAGTCTCCAGTGGTTCACTGTTACTGCTAGGATAGAATAAAAATGCCTCAGCTTGGCATTCAGAGCTCCCCACAGTCTGCCTCTCACCTACCTTCCCAGTCCAATTAATTATATTCCAATTAAATAAGCCTACCAGATGTTCATAATGCACATTTCATTTTCCCTTCCTGGCACCTTTGCACAGCCTATACCATATTCATAGAATGCCTTCCTTCTTCATCTCTTTGATTTTTCATAATGTAACTCAGATGCCATGTGGCCCCACAGTAAGTCTTCCCTGATCCCTCCAGATTTATTATACTTGACTCCTTAGAATTATTTTGTATGCACTATAGATAGAGAAAGAGATTAAAGAGAGAGGGAGGAAGAGAGAGAGAAATGAGAGAAAAAGAAGAAATAGATATAGAAGCAGATATAGACATACATATGTACACATATGTGTGTATGTGTTTGTGTGGATAAATAACGTACCTACCTGGTAGAATGTACACTCCTTATGTACAAGGCAAGGTCTGTTTCACTTTTGCCTCTGTATTCCTGGTGCCTAGCACAAGTATCTGGAGCCTACTAGGAACTCAGTAAATGCTTGATAAATTGAATTGAATCAAATCCAATTGAATCGAATTAAACTGGATTGAATTGAATTGCCACACTTACTGACAAAGTTTTCTTCTAGCTCTTGGGTCTGCGAAGTTTGCCACTCACTTAACTATGTAACTTAGGAGAAATGACTCTTTCTCCTCCAGGTCCCTTAACAACCTGGTCAGTCAGTCAGTCAGTCAGTCATCTTAATTAACTTAAGTAAAAAAGCTAACAAAGGAATTTAGGCCACAAAAGAACTCATGGGATGAAATCAACCCCAAGAAGCCCACCACCACAGATGAAGCAGTGGCTGACATTATTCTCAAGATATGAACCTTCTAGCACCCACAAAACCCACAGGCTACAGAAGGCCATTCATGAGCCCATTCGGCAACCACTGATGTAAATACAGCCTAATATCTAGCCCATGTGAGCTGAGGGTGGGAGAAAGTAAGCGTCTTTCGTTGATCTTCTCCAAAATGAAGACCCCCATCTCCAGTCCCCTCCACAGCTCTTCCTAGGAGGTGGAATCATCCTACCGGCTTAGATCAGATGAGAAGTTCATCGAGCCAGTGAGGTTTACACCCATCTTAACTGCTCAATAAAACCTCGTGAGACTTCCTAGAATTCAGAAACGTTAAATCCTGACACTTTAATAGCTTGTTGGAGATACACAAACCAGATGGAACTGGGCTGTGGGTTGAGTGTGCAGCAGCCACCATATACCCACAAACCAAAGCAGAGCAGCTTTGCAGCTCGCCGTGTTCTTCATAACGTCCAGCAGATGCCCCTTGGGGGCACCTGTTTCCTATCTTGAATCAGCCTGGAACCGCCACCCAAGATGTCAGCCTTGTTTCCCTACTTCCCTTCCCCTCCCCCTACACTAGATGTAGAATCTGTACCATAGGCCAAGCTTTCTACCATCCCAGGGCCGATCTGGGATCTTGGCAATTGAAATATCACAAAGCCAGACTTTGGTAAACACTTCAAGGGGCAGGTTCCCATTAGTTGGCTGAACATCCAGTTCATAAAGGAGCCAGAGTGCTTGTAGCTTCTCTGTTTTTTAGACTGTTAGGAAGACCAGGAAGGCCAGCTGGCCTTCTACTTTCGATTTTGTTTGAGTCTTGGTTCATGGAAATATGTCTTGTCTTCAATCTATCAATCAATTAATCAGCAAATATTTATTAAACACCTACTGTGAGCCAGCTGCTCTGCTAAGCTCTGAGGATGCGAAGCAAAAGTCAAATTTCCCCTGATCACAAAGGAGTTTACATTCCAAGTGAAATGCAATCTTTTCTTGGCTCCATAGCTAAATACTAAGCTCCTTATTTTGAAATTTCAGTGGATGTGGGTACTCCTTTCACTGAGGAAGGTCCCTAACCATGCCTTCTCACCCTGGACTACTACTGTTCATGTTCTTTCTTAAATCTGTCCACGAGGAGGGGAATGTCAACTCAGTGAGGTGGAGTCATTCCTCCAGATTGTTTGATATTGACTTTATGTGGTTACCAATGGAGCATATGGATTGTACCCTGGTTAATCCTTACTCTTGCTATGCCACTGACCCATCTTTTTCCCACTGTCATCTTCTTTCTCTCTGATAATATCCTTTCTACTTTTTCTCCCATATATCTCTTCATCTGTAATGTTTTCCAGCTGGCTAATTCTGGCCACTCACCTCTCCTTTTCCTTTTGGGTAATCCTTAATTTCCATTCTTATTGGGGAATGAAAAATGCATTTATCAAGCATTTACTATGTGTCATACATCGTGCTAAGTGGTTGAAATACAAAGAGCGAAAGCAAGACAATCTCGGTCTTCAAAGAACTTACATTCTAATAGGGGAAATAGTACATAAGAAAATGTGGTTAAGGAAAGATATTTTGGCCAAGGAAGTCACAGTGATGGTGTATGGAGTCTCAAGAGAATAAATTGGCATTCTTCCCAGGAATGGTGGTATTTATCTGATTATTGTGCACAGAGTTAAACATGGGAAACAGGGGGTACAGTACATGTCAGGATGGCCAAGAAACAGCAGCGTAGAGATCTGAAGAAATGGCAGATGCTGACCAATCAGAAGGCAATCATATCCCATGACTCTCAGCCATATAGCATCACTGGAAGAACACCGCTGTTAAAAAGATACAATTTCCCAAAAGCATTCCTGTCCATTCTTGTTTAGTTCTGAGCCCATCTCATTGCATCAAGTCCTTATGAAAAGAAAGTGTCTTATCCTCAGTAAATACTTACTGATTTTGAAATAGCATGGTGAAGAACTAAAGCAGATGTTCATGATTAGAAAATGGCTAGACACATTTTGGCATGCGAATAGAAAGGAATACTACTATGTCACTAAAAGTAATGAATATGAAGAATACAGAGAAACATTGGAAGAATTGTATGAACTGATACAAAGTAAAGAAAGTAGAATTAGAAAAATGATTACCAAAAGGTAAAGGAAAAGAATGACAATATATCAAAACTGAAAATTTCATGATTATAATGTTCATGTTCAGCATCAAGGTGCAGGGGTGGGAGGCTATGGATATAGACCACTAAATACAATGTTTGACTTGGTTACTATATTTGTAGTTTCCCCAGATTGTTTGTTGTTTGTTTCTTTTTTTTTTCAGTCAGTCAACCAATAAACATTTATTAAATGCTTACTATGCTCTATGCACTATGCTAATCACTAAGGATACAAAGAAAAGCAAAGGCGCTCCTTACTTTCAAGGAGCTCACAGTCTAATGGACTTTCTTATTTGTTATAGCAGATGATCTCTGGGGGAAGAAGGAGGGTGGGACATATTGGGAAATGGAAGTGATGTAAACACCAGGAGATATCAATAAAAATCTAAAACTAACCAACAAATAGAATGATAAAAAAGACTCATTTCATTAGGTGCTTTCTACATCTAGCCATGTACACAATAATCAGATAAATGCCAGTATTCCTGGAAAGAATGCCAATCTATTCTCTTAAGACTCCATCCACTATCCCTGTGACTTCCTTGGCCAAAATAGCTCTCCTTGACCACCATCTTTTAATGTACTATTTCCCCTATTAGAATGTAAGCTCTTTGAAGACAGAGATTGTCCTGCTTTCTCTCCTTGTATCTCCACCACTTAGCACAAGGTATGACACATAGTAAGCACTTGATAAATGCTTTTTTTTTTCATTCACCTTTAAGAATGGAAATCAAGGAATTTAGGAAATTAAGCTCCAGAAAGGACAGTGGATTTGGAGCCAGACTATCTGGGTTTGAACCCTTGTCCTGCTACATACTAACTGTGTAATCTCCAGCAAAAATAATCAAGTGATCAAACAATAAGCGTTAATTAAATGGCTATTATGTGTCAGTCCCTGTGCTAGGCATTGAAGATACAGAGATAAAAGCTAAACAGCCCTTGACCTGAAGGAGCTTCCATTCTAATAGAGAAACGTGTTAACAAAAAAGTCAGTACAAAGTATATACAGGGGACATACAAGCAGATTGGGGAAGGAAGGGTGCTAGGGGCATTAGCGTCTGGAGAGGTCAAAAAAGGTTTCAGGTAGGAGGTTATTTTTGTTTTGTTTTCAGATCAGACCTGTGATTTCATCATTGTGCCGAGCTCCTGGTGAAGAACTCCCTCTATCGATGCCGATGGGCACTTGTTCTGTTGCTTATAGTCTTAGAGCAGGGCAGGGGAACCTGTGACCTAGAGGGCCATATGTGGCCTAGTGTGGCCTCGAGGTCACATGTTCCTCACCCTTGTCTTGCCTGGGAGTGCAGAGAGTTAAATGATTTGGCCAGTAGGTGTTAGAGGTGGGACTTGAACCCATCTCCCTGAATCCAGGTCACCTCTCTCTTCCTACTACACCAGGGGTGTCATATAATATAGCCTCTCAGGAGGTATGATAATAATGACAATTATTATAATAGCTAACATTTATATGGTGCTTGAAGATTTGCAAAGTAAACTACCTTGTTAGTTTCTCATAATATCTATATGAGATAGGTACCGTTTTTGCCCCAATTTGACAGATGAAGAACTGAAGCTCAGCAAGGATAAATGAATTTCCCAGGATCACATCGCTAGTAAGTGTTCAACATGAGACTTGAACCCAGGTCCTCTTGACTCTAATCATAGCTTTGATTCCATTATCCCAAACCATGTCTCTCACATCAACTTTCTATGGCTCTGTTTCCTCTTCTATGAAATGCAAATCATAAAATTTCAAGCTTGAACAAGTCCATCCTCAGTTAGCCAGTAAGGATGCTGAGACCCAGGGAGGTGAAGGAACTCACCTAAAGTCATAGAGGTATAAGTGTCAGAGCTGGGATTTGAACCAGATCCTCTGACTCAAAATCCAGCATGTTTCCTACTCCACAGTGCTGCTCACTCTTCCATTATACTACACAATACCCCAGGATCAAATGAGATAATGATTGTGAAAACAGATGTAAAACATTGTGCAAACTTTAGGATATCCACAATTGATTGGTTGAGCAATACCACCTTGCCATAGAAATGGTTTCTTCCAAGCCATTCAGTGCTTTTCTGCATAGTTTTTGTGGTATTCACCATCCCTTCCTTTTTCTTTACCTTACTTTGCATATTCCTTGGGCTTTATCCCTCGAGGTGACCCATCTGGACCAAGGATAAATGGCAAGGGGTTTCAAAGGTTCTTGACACTTATGTACCCAAATGGACGTGATCTGGCTTCCTCCAATGATAAAGCTCACAACCCATCCACATCTGCCCACTTTCTTCCATGGCTTCCCATTTGTTATAGGAGCTCCATCCAAGGTACCAGAGACCTTTCTTCTGCCTGTCCTCTCTTCCAAGGGAGAGAGGGTGGGAGGGAGAGATGGAAGAAAGGAATGAAGGAAGGGGAAGGAGGAAGGGAATAGAGAGGGGAGAGGAGGAAGGAAGGAAGGAAGGAAGGAAGGAAGGAAGGAAGGAAGGAAGGAAGGAAGGAAGGAAGGAAGGAAGGAAGGAAGGAAGGAAGGAAGGAAGGAAGGAAGGAAGGAAGGAAGGAAGCATTTATTAAACTTCTACTATGTGCCAGGGAGATACAATGAAATGCATCAAATAATAGTGTTAGACCTTAGAGTCAAGAAAACATAGCTTCAGATTCTCGCTCTGGCACTTACTAGCTGTGGGACAATATCCATCACTTAACGTCTTAGAGTCTCAGTTCCCTCATCTGTAAAATGGAGATAATAATAACACTTACCTCACATGGTGGTTTTGAGACTCACGTGAAATAATGTATATTAAGGACTTTAGAGACTTTGAAGTACTCTATAAATGTCAACTACACTTATTACATAAGCCACATGCAAATGCATGGACATCTGTAGCAACCATTTCACACATCTCCATGGGGTCTGGAAGGAAATCCTCAGGGGAAAAAATGACTGAGCTAAACCATTCCAGGCCAATAACTGTCTATCTTGTTCTTTAAGTCAGGAAGTCGATTCCACCACCTCCCTTAATAAGTCACTCCAGTGTTTAATAAGCTTTTCTTTCAGGAAGTTCTCCCATTTGATCCGAATTCTTCCTGCTGGAATCTCAACTCGAAGTCTGCTAGCCTTTTGCTTCTCTAGGGTTGGGGACTCAGAGTCTATTTGGAGAAAACAGAGGTGAGGAGGAATAAAAAGGTCTGGGGGCTCCAGGGAGAAATGAGTAGTTTTGTTGTGCTGATCCTCACCCAGGGGTTCAGGTCAGCTGGAACAAAACAATAATAATAATAAGTCGAAGTTAATTACATCCTTTCTCTCCCTGAATGATGCTCAAGGTTGGTAAACTTCTGTATCTCCAGATGGACTTTCAGTTCCAGACACATTCCCTTGGGTCAAGTTCACAGCTACTAATGGGTTGTCCATAGCTGCCGTGCTCTAAGTCAGTCCTGGTCCTCTTTGCCTTTTTTTCCTGTCATATTTCATGCATTTTGATGGCCACTCAGTTGACGATTTATGAAATTCATATCCTTCCAGACTGGAAGAAAATGGAAAATGAAAGATTTAGTGCCCTGTGGGGAAGGATAGGAAGTCATAGAACAAGGAAGGTTGAGAGAGAAGAGAAGGCAGGTTAGGCTGACAGGCATTTGGTCATGGCCCCATTAAGCCCAGGCTGGCTGACTTTGTAAATCTTGATGTGAATCATCCTGGATGTGTTGAAGGTGATAAGGAGAACTTTTGTCCTTTCCATTTACACTTGGAGCCAGGGAACACCTTCAGGAGCTGGTCAGCTAGTTGGCCTTTTGTAGCCTCATATGGAGTTACATTGGGGGAAATCTGAACTCCCTCTCTCTGATTGTGAACTCTAGCCCACACAGGTCACAGGAAAAGAGGCACTGCAGACAGGAAACATGAACAGGTTCAAGAAGAGTTTAGGTAAATTCACGGACAATAGTTCTGTGATAGGTCAGTAGGGGAAGTTCGGGATAGTTTGAGCACTAGTCGAATTGAGGGCCTTTGGCCTAAAAAGTAAGTGACATAAGGATTAGAGAACTGGTCTAGAGAACTGGGTCTGGAATCAGGACAACCTAAGTACAAATCAGACACTTACTAGCTGTGGAAACCTAGCCAAGTCATATCATGGCTGTCTGCCTCAGTTCCCCCAACTGTAAAATGAGGATAATAATAGCACCTATCTCCCAGGGTTGCTATGGAGATCAGATGAGATAACATATGTAAAGTACTTTCCAAACCTTAAAATACTGTATAAATGCAAGTCATTATTACTGCTGTTGCTGGGCAGCTGGATGGCTCAGTGAATGCTGAACCTGAAGTCAGGAAGACTCATCTTCCTGGGTTCAAATCTGATCTCAAACACTTACTAGCTGGGGGACGTTGCGAAAATCACATAACCCTACCTGCCTCAGTTTCCCCAACTGTAAAATGAGGATAATAATAATACCTACCTCCCAGGTTTGCTGTGAGGATTCAATGAGATAGTATTTGTAAAGCACTTAGCCCAGTGCTTGGCACTAGGAAGTGTTACATAAATGTTAAGCATTGTTATTATTATTTATCAACAAAATGGGAATAATAACAGCACCTTCCTCCCAGGGTTATTGGGAGGATTGAATAACATAACACATATAAAGCACTTCGCAAACCTTAAAGCACTACATAAATGCCAGGCATTGCGGTTGTTGTTGGAGGGCAGCCTTCACAGAAAAACACAAGTTTGATTTTTAACATCTTTGGCTATGGGAAAATGGAAAAGTCACTTAACCTCCCTCAATCTCAATTTTCCCATCTGCAAAAATGGGGATAATAATAGTATCTAATTCCTAAAGTTGTTGTGAGAATAAAATTAGAAAAACAAACATAAAGTACTTTGCAAATCTTAAAGCACTATATAAATGCTAGCTATTGTTATTATTATTATTATTATTATTATTAGGCCAGCCTTCAAAGAAAACCTGGGTTCAAGTCTGACTTCTGATACATTTGATTGTGTGACCCTGGGCAAGTCAAATCTATATGTCATTGCCCCCCAGGTAAGTCTTACAGATCATAAATTCTTGGTCTATATGGCGAAATGAATGAATGAGTGAATGAGTAAATGGGTAGTTATTAAGAAATGTGCCATACACTGGTGATACAAATAAAAATGCAAAGGAAGCCCTTGACTTCAAGGAGCTTACATTCTAGTTTTTACACTGGGAGTTCCCTACTCCAAAGAAAGTCCAGATCCAGACCCCAGTTTCTCAATGGTCTTCTTAAAGTATGGCCTCCAGCACTGAGTACAACACTTTAAACCCAGGCAGAGTACGCTAGTCCCACCATTTCAGTCCTAGAATCCATGACTCTTTTAATATGGTCCAAGATGGCGCTGTGTTTTTGTTGGCCATATCCCATCCTGATGAGCTCTGAGTCTATACCACTTCTCTGACTTTAAGCCTTTCATTCTTTCCATGACCACTTACTTCTTGGGATAGAACTAGAGGAATAAGTGAGGTATTGTGCTCTGCTCTGGGCACCATGGTTTACTTTGTAATCCTGAAGGCAAAGAATCCCTGCTGTAAGATTATAAATTACAGAGCTTACAGTCTGCTGATTTGTTCTAGCAGTAAGTGTTTCTTCACTATGGATTCCCTAATCAAGAGGAGAAGAAAAGGAGCAGGAGAAGAAAGAGGAAGCAGAGGAGGAAAAGAAGAAGAAAGAGGAGGAGGAGAAGTAAGAGGAGGAAAAGGAGGAAGAGAAGAAGAGGAAGGAGAGATGAAGAAGTGGAGGGAGAGGGAGGAAGAAGAAGGAGAAGAAGAAGAAGAAGAAGAAGAAGAAGAAGAAGAAGAAGAAGAAGAAGAAGAGGAGGAGGAGGAGGAGGAGGAGGAAGAGAAAGAAGAGGAGGAGGAGGAGGAGTAAAGAAAGAAGGAAGGAAGGAAGGAAAAGAAGGAAGGAAGGAAGGAAAAGAAGGAAGGAAGGAAGACACTTTATTAAATGCCTGCTATGTGCCAGGTACCATTGTAAGTACCATGGATATGGACACAAAAGGTGAGATAGCCCCTGCTCTCAAGTCCATCATTCAACAAGCATTCATTAAGCATTTACCATGTACCAAGCACTATGATAAATTCTGGAGATACAGAGACAGGAAAACCATAGTCTCTTCTCTTGAAGAATGTGGATGCTAATGAGGGAGACCACCTGTAAATAGCTAAGTATGTTCAAGACACAAAGAGAGTAGATGGAATGTCATCTGAAAGGAGAAGGCACTAGCATCTTGGAGGCCCAGGACAGGCCTCCTGCAGAAGATGGGATGTAAGCTGAATCTTAAAGGAAGCCAGGGAATGAGAAGGTGAAGTGAACGGGCAGGGCCTTAAAGAATGCGAAACAGACAGCACCCACGTACAGAGATGGGAGAGGGCCAGTGTCACTGAATTGTGGTGTGTGAAAAGGAGTAAGATGGAGGACAACTGTGAAGTAAGAAAGAAGGGTCAGGTCATGAGAAGACTTAAAGGCTAATCAGAGGACTTTAGAGTTGAGCCTCGAGGTAACAGGAAGCCCATTGGAAGTCCTTGAATGAGGGAGAGAGTGTTGATGACATGGAAAGACACTCACTTGAGAAAAATCACCTTGGTAGCTAAGCAAAGGATGGATTATAGTAGGGCAGGGGACCAGTTAAAAGGCTATTACTGCAGTCCATATGAGAGGTGATGACAGCATGAACTAGGCCTAGTTCATAGATGTGGGAACAAAAAGGAGGTTTTCTGAAGCTAGAAACAGCAAGATTTGGCCAATCAGCTTCAATATGTAAGGTGAATGAGCATGAGGAGTCCAGGATGTGTGTCATCCTTGAGCCTGGATTATGGAGAGGATGGTGATACTCTCAATAATGGCTGAGAAGTTAGGAGGGAGCTACGTCATGTAGTACAACATGCAGAAGGAATTGTACCATGTGGTGCAACATGTGGAAGGAGCTATACCATGTAGTGGTGAAGAGAGTCCAATTAGAGCAGTGGCTATGTGGGTAGAGGAAAGAGGACAGATGCAAGATATGCTGGGAGGGTAGAATTTAAAAAGAAAGAAAGAAGAAGAGAAAGAGAGAGAAGGAAAGAAAAGAAGAAAGAAAGAAAGAAAGAAAGAAAGAAAGAAAGAAAGAAAGAAAGAAAGAAAGAAAGAAAGAAAGAAAGAAGAAAGAAAGAAAGGAAGGAAGGAAGGAAGGAAGGAAGGAAGGAAGGAAGGAAGGAAGGAAGGAAGGAAGGAAGGAAGAAAGAAAGAAAGAAAGAAAGAAAGAAAGAAGAAAGAAAGAAAGAAGAAAGAAGGAAGGAAGGAAGGAGAAAGAAGAAAGAAAGAAAAGAAAGAAAGAAAGAAAGAAAGAAAGAAGAAGAAAAGAAAGAAAGAAAGAAAGAAAGAAAGAAAGAAAGAAAGAAAGAAAGAAAGGAAGAAAGAAAGGAAGGAAGGAAGGAAGGAAGGAAGGAAGGAAGGAAGGAAGGAAGGAAGGAAGGAAGAATGAAAAACTTTGCAAATAAGTGGATATGAGAAGTGAGGGGGTGAAGAAGCCAAAGCCATATAATGCAACCCATACAAGACTCCTCTCTTTGGCATACCTGATGAAAATCATAAGATCATTGATTAGAGAGCTGAGCCTCTAGTAAGAAAGATCTGAGTTCAAATTTTGCCTCAGACACTTACTAGCTAGGTGATCATGGGCAAGTCACTTCATCCTGTGTACCTCAGTTTCCTCATCTGTAAGATGAGCTGGATAAGGAAATGGCAAACCACTCCTGTGTGTCTGCCAAGAAAACCCCATATGGGGCCACGAAGAGTCAGAGATGACTAAAAAGGAGATGCTAACAGCACCTACTTTCCAGGGCTATTGTGAGGATCAGATGAGATAATGCTAGAGCACTTAGCACAGTGCCTGACATACAGTAAGCATAACATTATTGTTGTTTAGTTTTTCGGTCATAACTGAATCTACATGACCCCATAGACTTGTTCATGGTGTTTTCTTTGCAAAGATACTGGAGTGGTTTGCCATTTCCTTCTCTAGTATGCTCCCATTTTACAGATGAGGAAATGGGGCAAATGGAAGTCACACAGATGGTAAATGTCTGAGGTCAGATTTGAGCTTAGATCTTCCTCTGAGCCCAGCTCTCTTGTTACAGACCTTAGAAACAATACACAACATTATATCTCTAACCTCCTTCTCTTTGTATAAACTTTTGCTTGTGCATAGAATACCTTTTCTCCTTCTCTTATACTATAAGTTACAGATGAGTAACTTAGTAAAAAGTAAGGAAGGATTTTTAACACCAGGATTAACCTTATCAATGAAATCACAGGTTGGGATCAAAAACAAAATTGCTAAAACTTCCCTGCACTTAATGCCGTCTTAATCTGATGATTCTGAAGGAGCTAGGGGGCCTGGCTGGGTCTTCATTATGGGAAGCACTTGGCATGGGGAAAATAGCCCAGGAGGGCCCAGTCCTTAGGTCAGGTGGGGAGTGGTCAGCCTGCTTCTAAATGTGCACAATATAAGAACACCCCCACCCCTCCATACACACACTTCAGAGCATATATATACAGCCATTCTCTGATTGTTTCCTGTTGATGATGCCTTTCTGAGTCAGAACTGAAGATGCATACAAAAGGTTCTAACAAGCAAGCTCACTATCTCTTCTTCCCTAGCAGCTTTTGAGTGATAAGGAAGAACCACCATAGACCTTGGGGTGAAGAAGGCTTACTTTTCTACCCAGCTGCCACGTATGTATCCAGAAACACATGGTGCCCTTGTCTCTGTTACGTTTCATTCTTTCCTGATCTTAGGCAAATACATATCTGAAAATGGAATACAACAGGTTATGATCTTGTGAACTTTAAGAGGTTGGCAAAACTATGAGGGTACAACGAAAGGAGTTAGTAGCAAAGTATTCCAGTAGCCACATTAGCTGGGCCTGCTGAGAGGCAGCCCTCAGGAGTGACCTGTTTGAACCAGCCTAGTCAGAAGCCAGGGCAAATAAACAAGAGACGGAGGCATCTTTCTGCTATGCCACACCCTTCTAGGGGATTCCAAAAATGAAAAAATGGATACCCAGGGTTGGAAATAACCCTACCCCATCCCCAGGTTGGGAGGAAAAGGGAATGTTTTCTGACAACCACTTTCAAACTATTCTTCCAAGGGACCTAGTGGAAGTATAGAGGGAGCACCTCCAGGTTTAGGGAGATGTACTTGAGTACTTTCTTCATAAAATATCAATTTGTGAAAGCTAATCAGTGTTAATTGATTATCTGAGATGTTAACTGGCTAAGTATTATTGGGGAGCGCACCAGATAGGGGCTCATGAGCAGCAGACAGTAAAAGAGCCCACAACCCTTCAGGGATACCATTAGAACACAGTGGAGAGGAGTAGTAACCACCCTCTAGGGACCTGACCAGCCAGTGTGGGGAAGGTTAGAAAAGTGAGCTCAGAGCATTCACTGTATAACCATGGCTGTGTCTGCAGAAGATGGGGAAGATTGAACTGAATCTGAACTGACTTTCATACTTGTTCTTGGTACTCAGAAATGAGACAAGAAGAGAGACTGTTATCCTTCTTATAAAAGCTGGGACCAAGGGGGAAAATGCTGAATTCTACTTATTTGAGTTTTTCAAGGATGTGGATTATGGAGAAAGTGAAGAGAAGATCATATGGTCTAAGCCTTTTTATATTCACACACACACACACACACACACACACACACACACACACACACACACCCCATGTCATCCTATCAACTTTTTATGAGAAAGACAAAATACTCCTGCTAGAAACCATCACCAGCCTCTCTGGCCCTGGAAAAAAATGGCCCATAGTGGCAGGTGAAAAAATAAGTCTGGAACCAGAGACTGGTTATGTCATCAGCAGGAGCATATCATCCTCAACGCAGAAAAGCTGCTCCCTGTGCCCCGTTTCAAGCTAGCTACAGTAACTGGCAAGAGAATCTCTTGGGGAAGGGACCACCCTTGTATATAGAACTGCAAAGCCTTTCCTCCATTGGACTCTGGTCTGGTGGTCCTTCTCTCTGGGGACCAGGAGCATTAGAGGCATCCCTCTCCCTCCCCCATCCCTCAGGCCTCTTATCCCCTTACTAGATTCTGAACTCCCACCTTCTAGAATTTGGTTTTGTTTGCTTTGGTCACAAAGACGCTTCCTGTTTCTAAGAGGAATGAGTTTTTAAAAGGCTTATAAAAGAGATTCAAAAGGCTTTTTGGACATCAAATGGCTCATAAAAAAAAAGAATGTTTTGATGAGTTCAGCGTAAATGAATCAGAAACATACGGCTAAAGTTCTCCTACCCAAACACGTGAGGTTTCCAAACATGAGGAGAGAGGACAATGTGGAGGGAAGGGAGTTTGGACATTTCCTGGAGCTAATAGAGCATGGAGGGGAAAGGGGGTGAGGGCAGAAGATTGGGGATAAAGAAGAAGAGAGGAGAGAGGATGAGGAAGGGAATGGCTGGAGACAGGAATCTTGACCAAGAAGTCAAATATGAGGAAGGAGACCAAGAAACTATAAAACATATTCACGAAACCACTAAAAGCATAGCAATAATAACTGGTGTTTATTTTAATAAGTTTTTATTGATGGCGATTGCTTTTATATCTCCCTAGATTTCCCTGTATCCCTCCCCTTCCTCCTCCTAGAGCTATTCGTTATAACAAAGAATGTTAAAAAAGAAAAAGAGGAAAAGAATAAAAACAGTACAACCAATGTAGAAAAAAAAATCAAATGTTACAGGAAATGTTCCATAACTATGAATGTTAACCTCTGCAAAGACCTTGGTGGCATAGTTGATACACCCCTAAAAGTGACATCAGGAAAAGCTGAGTCTGAATGCTGAGTCAGATACTTATTAGCTGTGTGACCCAGGGAAAGTCTTTCCATTGTTCTCAGTCAGTTTCTTCATCTGTAAAATGGGAATATTAGTAGCACCTACACCCTGGGGGCTGCTGTGAGTGAGGATCAAGTGAGACAGGGGTAGGGCGAAAGGGATCAAGCATTTTTTGACTGCTTACTGTGTGTCCAGGGCAGCTGGATGGTGCAGTCAATAGAGCACCAGCCTTGGATTTGGGAAGACCTGAGTTCAAATTCAGCTTCAGACATTTACTATCTGTGTGACCTTTGGCAAGTCATTTAACTCTCTTTGCCTCGGTTTCCTCATCTGTAAAATGAGCTGGGAAAGGAAATGGCCAATCACTCTAGTGTCTTTGTCAAAAAAAAAATCCAAATGGGATTACAAAGGGTCGGACATGACTGAATAACAACTCTGGGAGTCAAAGCCCCAAAACCATATGGATAGTAAGCCTTTGAGGTGGATTTTAAGTTACTTTTTAAAAAGTTAATTATATAACTTTCTGATTAGCTATTTTTTTTTGTAATGGGAAAAACTGGAAACTAAAGGGCTGTCCATCAATTATGGAAAGGCTGAACACTTTCTGGTACATGAATGTAGTAGACTATCTTTGTGCCTGAAGAAATGAAAGGGATGATTATATGACTGATACCAAGTGAAGTGAAAAGAAGTAGGAAAACAATTTGTACAATGACAATTCCATAAAGAAAAAAAAACTCTGAATGACATAAAAATTCTAATAACTGCAATGACCAAGTCCCGTTCTAGAGGATCAGTCAGGAAGCATGGTGCCCACCTCCATAGGATTAGGTGATGGACTCAAGGCATAGAATGAAATGAAAAATTTCACTTGTTTCCCCCAAGAGGCTGAAGATCGTCCTTTAAATAACTGAAACCTCTTCTCAAGCAGACTCAGTCCTGGACATAAGAGCACTCCCGCTTATCGTAGTAAAGAGAGTAATTGTGGGAGACTGGTGGGTAACCTTTCTCGCAATGAAGTAAGAGATTCTGGCAATAAAAATTACATTTCTTCATGTTTAAAAAAATTAGACACACATTTTTGAACAAGACTAATTCAGGAATTTGTTTTGCTTAATTATACATATTTGTTATAAGATTTTTACTTTTCTATTTTTCCCAATGAGGTGGGGATGTGAGAGGGAAAGAAAATGAATGATTATCAATTGAAATAAGAAAAAACAAATAAAAACAAATAATGATATTTACTATTCTTTGTTGAAGGGCAGGGAAATATGGAATACATTTGAGAAAGTTTTACACCAAGAAGAAAATGGTATAACAGACATTAATTTTGGTTATCTGGAAAATGCATGGTACAGATGCCTCCTTCCCCCATAATAGATGAGGCATTTTCATATTTCACTTGGAGATGGCCCCAGGGAAAAATCCTATTGGAGATCACTGAGCTAGACCCAGTAAATGCAGACATCCCCTCAGGGAAAAGTCCTGGCCAGTTTTCTAATGGGTTAAGTGCATTCACTCAGTGGGCCGAGGGGTTGCTCACCCCACCCTATCCCCAAAGAGCCTGGTAACAGCCACTAGTGTCTAAAATAGAGACAGTGATAGATAATGTGATGGACTTGGCGTCAGGAAGACCTGGATTCAAATACTCAACCCTCGTCAATTTATTTTCTGTGTGACTATTAGCAAACTGCCCCATCTCCCCGAGCCTCAGTTTCCCCATCTACAAAATGAGGGTTAAAAAAGAAAACCCATGTTTTAAAAAATGGAGGGAGGTCACATTACCTACTACCAGTACCTAATTTGCAAGACCACTGTGAGACTATCTCGAATGAGTTAATGAAAGCAAAGAGCTCTGCAAACCTGAAAGCCTGCCTAAGTATCATGTATTGATGACCTGTGATTTAGCTATGTGGGCAACTCTCAGTGAGAAAACTCCTATCAGTGCAGTTGGACGATGGAAAAAATGGGACAGCGGGGCAATGAAAGTTTATATGCAACTTGTAGTCTTAAAGAGTTGCCAAGACTACTGAGAGAAAGTAGAAAATAGATAATAATAGATACTAAAAGACTTCCCTGGGGTCAACCAGTCAGGATCTGGCTGGCAAGGCTTGAAACCAGGTCACCCTGATTCTGGCTCTCTATCTACTATATGAAACTGCTCCTTGTTGTTATTACTAAGCATTTTAACCACAGAAGAGGTGAGAAAATGAACCTCCTTTCTTTCCTTGAGAATTGAGGGACAATGAAGTGAAATGTTGCATGCACTCTCAGACGTGGTTGGTTTTATTGTTCTTCAGTTGTTTCAGTCATATCTGACTCTTCATGACCCCATCGTGGCAAAGATACTGAAGTGGTTTGTCATTTCCTTCTCTAGCTCATTTTACAGATGAGGAAACTGAGGCAAATAGAGTTAAATGACTTGCCCAGGGTCACACAGCTAGTAAGGGTCTGAGGACAAATTTGAACTCGGGTCTTCTTGACTCCAGGCCAGGCACTCTATTCTACTGCAACACCTAGCTGCCCCATGGTTGGTTTTATTTGCCAGTTTTCCTTGGTTACAAGTGAAAGCTTATGGTATGGATGGAGGAATACTCAGAAGTGATAAAGGTGTAAAAATAGGAGACATTGATAAAACTTTTTTTTCCCTAGTCATGCCTTTTCTAAAGTGATCCAGGAGAAAACACGTTTGTAGAACTCCTAGGTCTTTAGTGCCTGCTTTCACCTCTATTTCAAGGGCCAATCAATCTCTGTTCACCAGAGATATCAGATACCTCAATGACTATGTTAACAAAGATTGCAGAAGACTGTCAGGGGCATCACCTAGTATTTCTGCTTAAAGACTTTGGGCATACTTTTGAAACTGGGCAGCTCATAAAAAAACCAGCTCTTCTGGCTGGACACACCCCACCTTCTCTGATAGCATCAAAAACAAGTAAATGAGTACCTTTGTCCCCTACAATATTGTATCCAAAAAATGCCTTTCATCAGATTTTCTGGACTTGTTACTTCCCAGGGCCTGGTAGTGACTCAGTGCCTGTTGAAATTGTGGTCTGATGTCTTGGTCCACAAGCTGTGTATGGTATGTATGTGAGCATGTGTGTGTGTGTGAACAGTACACTGTAAATAACATGTCTAGTAAACTGAGACTGCCCACAGCCGCCCCAGAAGGCCTGGCACGCATACACTCAAACTGGGCCTGATTTATCTGGATGTTTAGTTGAATTCCTTGCATTTTGGGTCTCCCCCCATAACCTTTTCACCTCGTCCTTTTTTGAGGTGACTGGCTGTTATCATTTATCATGAACTCATCTCACTTCAAGCCTGGCTCCTCTGACGGAAGGAACAGCCGGTCTTCCAGAGGTCAAAGGCATTATTCTTCCTTCGTCTTTCTCAGTTTCCAGCACAGATTTGTCACTTTGAAAAAGCATGAACTGTGGATTGGATTCACTTTAATTGATTTCACCCTCGACAAGTCTGACTGTCCATCAGCCGTCTTTGGGTGTTTCCCTTTGCCTTGGCTGACTTTCCATGAAGAGGCCAGGTTTTCATCGGTCTGTGCACAGAAGCTGTCATCAAATTTAGGGCTTCTCACTCGACCCACCAAACCCTTTCCCTGTCCCCACCTCTCACCCTGCCTGCTGCGGTCAGTCCTTATTAGACACTCCTGTTATTACTTCTTCAGCCATTCTGTGGACTGAGTCAGAGGAAGCTGGGGAAAGAGAGGTGAAAGGGAAGACCAGAGGGAAAATGGAAGAAAGGAAGAGAAAGCATGGAGGAACAGCCAATTTTGAAACCCATATCTAGAGGTGCCATGCCTGGAGATGGGGCTTATTGCAGGTTTTACTAGCTAGTTGGAACTGTAGGATGTCAGAGCTGAGAGGGACCTTAAAATATGGAATCTGAGAACTGGAAAGGGTCTTAGAACAGAGAATGTCAGAGCTGGGAAGGATCTTGGAACAAAGAATGTCAGAGTTGGGAGGGGCCTAGAACAGGGAATGTTAGAGCCAGAAGGGGTCTTACAAGGAGGGCCTTAGAATATAGAGGAGTAGAGAAAACTCTTAGAACACAAGAAGAACATAGAAGCAGTTACAGAACATCAAATATCAGAGATGGAAGGGACTCTGAAAAACAGATGATCATAAATGAAAAGAACCTTAGAACACAGAATGTCAGAGCTAGAAAGGATCTTGAGAGGTCATTTAGTCTAGTCCATTCCTGGGCAAGAGAACAATTAGAGAAGAGCAGAGATCTGCCTGTGATCACAGAGAAAGCATGTGAAAGAGGAAGGCCCTGGCCCTTTGATTCCAGGGTTATTTTGATTACCTGGACACACTGATCAATTACGTTTCTCAGAAGAGAGCAAATGTGGAAGATATAAGGTCAAGATCTGAGGGCCCAGGCCGAGTCCATATTTGTGTGGCTGGCTCCTGGCAGAATGATTAGGTGAAGAAGTGTGCTACTGCCTCCATCCTTTCCCCCTTTGTACTGTCCTTTTTCCTCCTCCACTTAGTACACCTCCCCCCAACCCTTCCCCAAATAACTTCTAGACCCCTGAGGTTCTCATGCTTCCAGACTGGGGAGCAAAACTTCTGATGTGCACATTCACCCCCACTAAGGTAGGGGGGAGGGGCTGAGTGGGTCCCTTCTTTCCCAGAGGAAGATTTGAGTTTTAAAAGGACCTGAACTCAATCGATTAACAAACATTTTTTTAATATTTGTAACATTTCTTCCTACATACCAAGCACTGTGCTAAGTACTGAGCTATAACAAAGTGCTAAGAGTATATAACAAAGAAAACAAATGTGTGTCTTGCCCTCAAGGTCAAAGTAATGGAGAGAAAGCATGTGTTAAATATATACATATGTGTGTGTGTGCATGCATATATGTAGGTATATGTAGAGAGAGATCTAGATACAGAGATGGAAGGATGGACAGCATAGACAAAATAGATGGATAGATGGATAGATAGATAGATAGATAGATAGATAGATAGATAGATAGATAGATGGATAGTTAAGGGATAGATACATAGATAGACAGACAAGATAGACTAGATAGAGGGATGAAGACAGAGAGAGAGAGAGAGGGAGGGAGGGAGGGAGGGAGGGAGATAGAGAGAGAGAGAGAGTACAATTAAACTTATGTAAATAGAACTAGAAGGTAAGTTGGGGGAAAGGTAATGAAGCTGGAGGTTGGGGAAAAGGGGGAATGAAATCGGTAAAGATTTCCTATAGAAAATGTAGCTTGAGGTCAACCTTCCAGGAAATTAGCAATTTGAAGAGGTGGAAGTGAGATATGTAATGGAGTTTCTTGAAATATAGGAAGGATCAGATTGTGAAGAGTTTTAACTGCCAAGCAGAGGAGTTAAATTTGATTCTGGGAGTAATAGGGAGCCATTGGAGAGTATTGAGTAAGGGGAGAGGATCGTAGTGACACATGTGCTTTTAGAAATTCACTGATTGCCATGTGGAGGACAAATTGGAATGGGGAGAGATTTGAGGCAGATACCCTATGGTGGGTCTCTGAGGACATCTATGGAAGTGCTTACCACCTCTCCAGATGTTTCCTCTTGGCAATGCTATCCATAGGGATATTTGGAAACACCCGGATGATGAAGTAGACCTTTTCAGAAAGTGATCCCAATGTCTGATGATGGGTCTAGCCAAGCCTATTAAGACATCAGGCCAATTTAACAAGGATTTAAGTACCTAAATGAGACTCTGTTCTAGGTATTAGGCATACAAAGACAAAAAGTGAAACAGACCTTGCTCCCTAGGAGCTTATATTTTACTGAGAGAGACAACATGCACACATATAAGGAGACACAAAGTATATTCAAAGTAATATTTTAAAAATGTGAAAAAGAAGGGAGTACAAGTAGTAGGAGGGGAGAGAGAGTTAAGGAAAGTATTGGGAAGGAGGCGGTGCCTCAGTTATGCTTTGAACAAAACTAGGGATTCCATAAAGTGGAAGTAAGGAGGAAGTTTGTTCTAAGCATGGGGGACCAAGTCCAATGGAAAGTCATAGACAGGGAGCAGCTAACTAGGAGATTGGTTTGAGTTCAATGGAGAGGGCTCGAAGAGGAATACTATGAAATAGGACTGGTGAGACATATGAGAGCCAGAAAGGGGGTCCCCGTAAAGGTCATCGATGAAGACACTTCCCTCTGCAGTGGAGTGACCCGCTTGTCTACAGGGTTAACAAATAATGTTAAAAGTCAACTCTTGTGTTGGGCAGGTCATGGCCTAAGGCCAAAGGGTTGGAGAAGACAATTCTGGAATTGGGAGTGCTGTCCGTGGTCCTGGGAAATGCAGGCTGTATTCAGAATTTCTAGAAAGAAGGAAAAAGTGGGGGAAAAAACCCTGCAAAACTAAATTTAAAGCATGATGTCTTGTGTTGAACAAAGATCTTTTCAACATTGAGTCTTTCCCAATGAGATGCTTAGTTCATAAAAGACAAAGAAAGTTGATATTTCCATTTGTACCACCGGGGAAGGAAGGAGGAAGAGAGGGGGAAGGAAGGAAGGGAAGAAAGAAAGAAGGAAGTAAGGGAGGAAGGAAGGAAAGGTGAGAGAAGGGAAGGAAGGAGGAAGAGAGGGGGAAGGAAGGCAAAGAGGGAAAAAGGAAGGAAGGAAGGAAGGAAGGAAGGAAGGAAGGAAGGAAGGAAGGAAGGAAGGAAAGAAGAAAGAAAGAAAGAAAGAAAGAAAGAAGGAAGAGGGGAGGAAGGAAGGAAAGGTGAGAGAAGGAAGGAAGGAGGAAGAGAGGGGGAAGGAAGGCAAAGAGGGAAAAAGGAAGGAAGGAAGGAAGGAAGGAAGGAAGGAAGGAAGGAAGGAAGGAAGGAAGGAAATAATGTATTTATTAAATACCTACTACCTACCTGGCATGGTGCTGTTTTACATATAATATCTCATTTGGCCCTCACTACAAACCTGGGAGGTAGATGCTATTATTATCTCCCTTTTTATTGATGGGAGAGATAGAGATTAAGCGATTTCCCCGAAGTCACACAACTAATAAGTGTCTGAGGTTGGATTTGAACTAAGTTCTTCCTAGCTCTAGGTCCAGAACTGTGTCTACTGTGGACCCAGTGGATTGCAAAGAGGAAGGTGTTATGGTATAGTAGAAATATCACTAGTTCTTGAGTGAGAGGATCTTGGCTCAGAGCCCACTCTAACACCTGCTACCTGGTTCAGGTAAATGCACTAAGGACCTAGTCAAAGGCACCACTTGAAGAGACCTTGATAAGGGATGCATTTCTGAGTCAGCCTTGTGAACTTGGGCTTTAGCTTTCTCATCTCTAAAATGGGGAAATTTGAGTCAATGGTCTCTAAATCTGTGCTAGCTTGACAAGATAGCTTTTGAGGTTTCTTCTCTCTCTGTCCTTCATCTTGTTCCCTTTCCATGCATTTTCTTTCTCCACATTCAACATCCCCTCCCACCCCACCCCACCTCTAGACCCCTTGAGTTCTCATGATGCCAGGTTGTGGATGTCTATCAGCTTTTATTTATTTTATTTATCTTGGTTTGGATGCACCTCTGTTAGCATCAGTGTGGAAACCCTTCTCTGATACACATTAGCAATTCATCTATAACTTATAAAACTGGAAACATTCCCGAGGACACCAAAAGGGCTATATGACTTGTTCATGGATATCATGGCAGCATGGGATGTCACCACACAGCGTGTGTCAGGGACAGGACTTGAACTCAGATCTTTCCTACTTCAAGGTTAGCTCCGCCATGGTGCCATCCTTTGTAGGATCATAGACTTCAATCTGGAAAGAACCTCTAACACCACATAATCCAACTCTGATGTTTTACAGATGAAGAAACTGAGGCCTAGGAAAATTAAATGATTTGTCATAAAGGTAGTAAGCATCACAAAATAGAACTGACCTCAGTCTTCTAGGTCTAGAACCAGCCTTGTGTAGCTTCCAAAATAATTCTCCTAATTTTACTTTGCTCAAAAATCTTCAGTGACTCAGAAAGTGATTTCAGTGACTAAAATCTTCAGAGCCTACAGGGTAGAATAGAAATTCTCTTACCTAATGTTGAAAGCCCTCCACCATGTGGGCTTTTCCCCTCTTTCCAGACTCATTCCACACTGCTCTTCTTTATGCATTCTATGTTCTAGACCAGTGGAACAACTATCATCCCATTCCCATGGGGATATTCATGACCTCCTCCAGGAAGCCTTCCCAGATTCTCTCCGTTTAAAAAAAAAGGGTTCTCTTCCTCTTCATGTTTTCTTAGATCACTTTGCCAGGACCTTGACTCAAGGGCAGCTGACATTTGGATGATCCTTCCCCCTTGAAGCTTCATTTTTATCATTCATTCATTCACTCACCATCTATTGCTCACTTTTAACACCCTTCACAACCTGGTCCCTTTCTACCTTGCTAAAGTCACATTTCACTCCCTTTGGGATACTCTACAATCCAGTGGCCTCTTTACTGGTCCTCTAATGAGAACCTACATTTCCCAACACTGTTCCTTTTCACTGGCTGTCCCCCATACTTGGAACGCCTCACCCCCTCATCTCTGCCTCCTGGACTCCCCAGCTATTCCCAAGGGTCAACTTAAATTCCACCCTCTGCCTTTCCTGATCTCTCCCACCTTGTGCTTGTGTCTTCCCTCTGACATTACATCTTGTTTGTACTGTTAGTCATTTGCATCTTGTCTCCCTCATTGAGAGCTGGGATCTTTTTTTTTTTTTACATTTTTAGCATGGTGCTTGACACATAGTAGGTACTTAATAAATGCTGGTTGATGATGACGGATGTGTTAGTGATATAAAGACCAATGGTTGAAATAAAGAAATTAAGTCAGATAATCACTAAAGTCCCTTTGAGCATTTCATTCTATAACCCTATTCTTTTCACTTCCTTGGCCTCAGTTACCTCAAAAAGGAATGTAAAATTCGATCACTGAAATCTTACATGATATCTTGGGGTCTTATTGGCTAGATTTCTTTCTTAAGAACTATGCCTTGAACCCGAATCACTCTGGCTCTCACTGATTGGCCAACAATAGGTCCCAGGCCAAGCTTTACTCAGTCATTGTTTGGGCCCTGATTGGCACAGAGTGAATGTAAATAGCAATTGTTTCTGTTTTGGCCAGAAACTTTGAGGGTCTTCCCCTCCCAGATTGCTTTTATTTTTTTTTGACTAGGTGACAGAAGCCATTCTTTACTCTTTTCCTACCTAGCCTTAATCACTGAATGGGCATTGCCTCAGTCAAACTGAGACCTATTAAAGACCTTAGCTTAAAAGGGCCAAGGTCTCCCACTGCAACCAGGCCATCCCCAGCCATCCTGATCTGTATCATGCCACTGGACTTAGATGGCTCCAGAGGTGAAAGTGAGGCTGGTGACTTTGCATAGCCTTCCCTCACTTAAATCCAATTCACTTGCATGTCATGGCATCACTTCCCTGATGTCATGGTCCCTTCTGAAAACAAAATACAAACAATAACAAATCAATGATTAGGTGTTGTTCTCTGAGATCCCTTCCTGCTATGGTCCTGTAATTAGAATTTCCCAAGTGCCTAGTGGATTAGGAGTCATTTATGGGAGAGGTCATGTGAAGTAAGAAGATTCCTTGGTGGTCTGGTCCCTGCTGCAAGCATCTGCATCCTCACTGAGGCCAGCAGAACACCACATCTGTCAAAATGGCCCAGCATGACCCAGGCTTATGAGTAGCATCTTACCTCCATAGAGTGAGCCAGAGAGAGACTGAAAAATGAAAATAGACAAAGAGCAAACGGTGCCCAGAAGTGGCCATTCCAGAGCTCTGGGGCTCTAGCCAAAGGCAGGGCTGGCGCTGGAGCCACAGTTCTGAGTTAGTCCAGGATGTTCTCTGGCATCTCTTTGGTGTCTGGGGAGGGCCAGTCAGGTCTATGAAAAGTAATATGGATTAGCTCTCCATCTGATCTGCCTTCTCTTCTGCTCATCATCCAGCATAAAAGCTCATGAAAATTACATGATCCAATACAGCCCAAGCTGCCATCACACCTAGATGCACATGATATTGGCTGACAGGCAAGGCTGGGCTCCAGGAAGGAAGGTGGGAAGACACTTCAAGGCGATGAGTTCTTCACACTCCACTGCAAGTGACATCAAAGATATGTTAGCAGGTTTTTTGATGCCCTCTCCATAGAGGTAACAAAGGAGGGAAAGAGGTGTTGGTG